>NW_013953536.1:68518-82806 GCF_001266775.1 Austrofundulus limnaeus
TCGTTATCGGCTAAATACCACAATTAATTGTGATTAATTTTTTTGCCAATATTTCCCAACACTACCTTGGATTAATCTGACTCTTCACAAATGTTTCATGTTCAACTGTTGCCAGGGGCAAAACACCTATCAAATACTGAACAGTTAATTGGAGTATGATCATTTCTGAAACAGACAAAAGGTTAAATGATCCGCTTTTGTCTTGCAACCCCTGAAGCAAAAACACTAAAAAGATCAAGAAGAGTTGTATAAGTAAGCTTTTTACATGCATCTCTGATCTTAACTGGGAACTTGTGTCATCAGAAATGATTCTTCTACTCTTAGCAACAATAAATAGATTAAAAAGAAAAATGCCATGACATGGCTGTCAAATTCCAGTTTTCTACAAATGACTTTTATGAGTCAGAAGCAATGAGATTTTAATCCCCCRTGAGAGTCTACAAGGAGTTTCCTCAACACAGAAGTGGTCTGGGTCACTCCRCTGAGTGAAAGTGACAGCCGGACAACACAGCTGCGAGAACTCATCCGCCCTGAACAAACCCCGACTGGAGCAGGATGCAGTGACCAGGACCACAAATCAACGGAGTTCATTAATGAAGAGGCAGAGTCTGTCAGGCAACAAAAGCCTTTAACATGAGCCGTTTTAGACAATCTGGACCAGCATGCTTTGATAGATGAGATGAGCTTTAACTTCTCATCTTCCCCCCACTGGTCGTGAAAGTCCATCTCATTAACCTCTGGGAAGGACAGAAGCCTTTCCCCTCTGGTGAACTGCTGAGGGGAAAAACCAACTAAACCCAGCAGTGATCAAGAACAAAACACCAAAATCAACATTACGTTTTCAATCGAACATGCACAAGGCTCAGCAGTCATACAGGGACTATTACAACCCTACAGTTAAAGTCAGAAGAAAACCAACTGGGATTTGAAGGTGTCCCCTTGACCCCAGCAGATCTATAGAGAGGGCTGCTTCATAATAATGAGGCCTGGCTGACGCCCGAGTCTGGATGATACGCTTTCAAAAGTAATTAATATTCCTAAAGAAGTCGAGTCATTAGAGACTGAAGAACAAATAGAATAAGTATAGGTGCTTCCACAGACTTSGCCAGCTCTGGTGTAATTATTACAGGATGAAGGACAGAGAGAAGATCCTTCCAGAAATCCCATMTTACTTAAAGGAAGCAATTAGCTTCTTAAGTGGTAAAAACTGAAGGATCTAAGTAGCTCACGTTAACACCCATGTGCATTTAACAGCTCATGGATGCCTCAGAGTGGCACTGAAGCTATTAGATATAGTTTGTCTTAAGTGTTGATAACCCCTACATGCTCCACATGGAGGAGGGGGCAGCTGTTGTCCCATCCAGGTCACAGGTTTTAGTGCCAACACTACAACCACCCCTTTGGCTGGAAACCACTAAACTGTCAACAAAAGCCAGCACKCTGACACATGTGAAATAGTTACAAGAGCACATTTGGCCTCATGCGTTAACACATCCACTCATGAACTGCTGCATTTTAAAATGAGATACTTCAACACAATCTTCAACTCAGGGGGGGGACACACATTTTTTGCTCTGAGGGAACTGGTTACGCAAAGTCAGAATTGCAGTGCATGGAAATTGAATCAGAAGAGGTCATCTTGGGTTAATGAACGATACGCTTCAGGTTGCGGATCAAAAACAACAGAGCCTGCAAGCAACTGATGACCAGTAATGGAGATAAAAGGGCTAAAGATCAGTCGCTTGACTCCCACGTTTCACACACTCAGCAGTTAGATCAGACACTACCTTGGCTGATCTGAAGTTTTACAAAAGACAATGACAAAAGAATTAAGTTAGACTTTAAAAAGGCTTTACTTAAATTWAATTAAATTTAATAATCTACCTACAGATTTAAGCTACAGTCAACCTAGTCTAATACAAATGCATAGCTGGTAGTGATAGAGCTCTGCTGCAGTAGCAGAAATGCAATTTTTTTTTCTTTTGGGGGGGGGGGGGTCTGCCAGGGGTCAACAGAGAGTTTTATTATTGGGTGGGTGATTAAAATACAGTCAAATGTACTGATGTAAAAATAAATGAAGACTATTTTTCTTACTAGATTCAGATAACCCCAGGTAGTTCATTAGCAGAAACTAAAATAAAAAGAGCGACAAAAGTTTTTCCCTCCAGCCCCGCCACTTTTTCAACTCCTAGCTAAAGCGGGTTATTCCAGGTCATGCGGTCAATTCACTCACACAACATACAGCTATTTTTCTTTTTCCAAAKGCAAAAACAGCTGTAGAAAACTATGAGAACAGATCTCTAAACATCTGATGCACAATATTAAAGTCCAAAAGGTAAAATGAATCATGTTCACAGAGAATGGAGCATAATGGAAACACAAACTTAGCTGCAGGATGAACAATAGGTATAAACTATAATGTACATCAAATTTAGATTAGTCTAAAAATTGTTTAGAATCATGTTTAAGGTAGATTTAATTTGTCTTGGACTGATACTTTTTTGTCACTGAATAKTGATCACTGATCTAAAGCAGCTTTACAAGAGTATTTTTCAAATATTTCTTCTCCACCTCCCTCCCATGGCGCAATTTCCACCCGAACTGAATGAATGAATGAATGAATGGATGAATGAATGAATGAGGACCAATGGAAGAATAATAATGACACTACACTTGTAGAGCAGTAAAGAAAACTGACTTGGCTAGAATTACCTGTGATTTATTATTGAAAAAGGAGCCAACTGAGCAGAGGATGAAAGCTGGGTGAGGAGAGGAACTTAAGCGTACAGCAGCTCTTAAACCAGATTTCATCTCGACTACATTTTCAAGTTATCATCATGAACGTCYATTTATTGGGCTGCAGTAGCTCAAACATCAATGTTGCAGACTTGTAATCACGAGGCTGCAGATTCGAGCCTATATTGTGTCAGGGAGGTCACGAGTTCACTCCCTATCTGGCCCCCTAGACGTAGCGAGCAACCAAAGGAACATCATGAATGTCCGATTAAAAATGATGAACTTTTACACGTGAATACTTTAAAATGTCCTTCACCAACTTACAACATAAAGTTTTATTCAAGAACTACAAAGTACCTAACATAGTATAATTGTTTTTTGTGCTTGGGTTTGGCTTGAATAGGCACAAAGACAATATCGCCAAGGACATTCGGTATACATATTCAAAACAAATCAATAAAATAAATAAATACATTAAAAAAAGAACCAGGCCAGGATTTGATCCGGCGACCATCTTGCTGAGAGGCATCGAGTTCTACCAACTGAGCCACCGTACATTTAAGAACAAATTTTTCTGTCCGTGATGAGTTTCCAAACTATGCCAACTTGGTAAAAAAAAATAAAGACTCCACCGTCTTCGTTTCTCTAGTTTGAAGTCTGCGCTAAGGATGCACGATGTATCGGCATTAATATCGGTATCGGCCGATATTGGTAATTTTTTAGAATATCAGTATCTGTCAGATATTTAAAACTGGGCCGATATTAACGTCAGATATTGATMTCCCACTTTTTAGCTTTTTGTTTCTGTTTTYGGAGGGGAGACGATTGGTTGAGCGGCATCTGTTTGATCATGATGGTGATATTTACGCTGTGTAGCCAGAAATAACTGAAGRAGGGAGCCATGTCAGAGGTCTGGTCGTTTGTATCAAAAAAAGACCCAAGTGTGTTTGTGCGTATATGTATAATATGTGTGTTTGTGTAATATCGGTAAATATCGGTTATCGGCCATAACAACAATAATTATAGCAGATATCGATATCGGCTGAAATTTTCATATCGGTGCATCCCTAGTTGGCCCGTTGAATCCTGGGATATCCTCAGCCGGGAAGGACACTCAGGTGCATCCTTGATTTTTGAGATTTTGTAGGCCGCATTCCTCGTCCGCATGAYGAGGAGCCTTCGATTTGGGACAGCACTTGGTGCTGGGCAGTGACGTACGCGACCGACAAATGTGCACTCATGAGGATGCAGCCCATGAATTGAGACACAGACTTGGTTAATTACTGGTTCTATCACTCTGTAAAAGCAAACACAACAATCACTAGTACAGATCAAGTCCTTTAAATGAATTGATCATAGACGTTAATTCACATGGTTTAACGAGATAACTCTTGCAACATTTTAGAAGCGTGACTGGCAGGATTTAGTAACAGGGTTAAAATATATTCATTTATATAAAAAGAGTGAAGCAGCCACAGATTTAAAAATAAACCACCACAKCACAGTTTCTCTGTCAACCTCATGAGCTTTTTCTCAGGTGAGACAAAAGCAGAGACATCTTTACAAAGACTAATTAAAACAAAGTTCAGCTCAGAATTGAACTATGTGCRTGAAAAARACACAATACCCTCCTATAAAGTAATTTAACTCATTAAACTTTAGCAACTAATAAGAGGCTACTTATTTTTCTGAAAGGAAAGAATGTGAAAATTAATACTGTGTGTGCTGCAATTAAAATTAAATTTCTCAAATACTTTACAACGTTTTGAATAAAAGCTCTTATTTCACAGAAGTGTGCACAGAGGAAGTCAGTATAAGTTGTTTTACATGAGTACAAAAGAAGCGAGGAGGGCYCATTGCAAAGCTCAATATCCTCTTACTGGATAAACAGGTTTTTATGGCTGTGGTTTTGCCAATGAAAACCTAACAGGCACACACATGCACACAAACTGCCCGAACGGTCTCCGGATAGCAGGCGGTTTAAAACTACTAGTCCAATTAAGCTCACGTCAGACGCAATTAAGTTTAGAGGAAAATAACAGCACAACACTGTGGACCCATTAGTGTTGAAACTCAGATGGATGCACTTCTCTCTCTTTTATTGTATGTGTTTAAAGGCTTCCAATAAACTCAAAGACAGGAAGTTTAGTGATTCATTTAGTGCAGAGATCTAAAGAAAAACAATTGTGTCTTATTTATGTACTTGACTAAAAAGTTAGTTTTTCCATCAGCTAAATAAGCAACATAGATCTTACTTATACTCTATGCAAATATCCAGTGCGATTGTGTGCAAAATGCTTCAACACCCAAAAGATATTTGCCTACTTAGGTTCCTGCTCTGTTCTCCTTGCTAACAGGATTAAAGGGCAGATTTGTCCKAAACAAACCATCTGGAACAGCAGATTTCCACACCAATAATCACACCCCTCTGCGCTAATGATTAAGCCTTCCCTCGTCAACAAGTTCCAGCACACAAACAGAGGACATGTCTCAACGGAGGAACGCAAGTGACAGAAAGTAGCACCTGAATCCGCTGCAACACTTACCTGAAATGTTTGAAATTCATGCAAATGTATTCACAGCCCAGCGCTGAAATATTCCATTAAAGTCTAACGGTGCTGGCTGTCAATACTAAAAGTAGACAGTGTGAAATAAAAGGTCAACAATAGTCCACAAATGTAGAGTTGTAAAAGAAAAAGTACGCTCTGAAATTACACTGCAGGTCACTTTAGCATTGCTGACAGCACTGGGTGTTTTTCTCTGCCTGTCCTCAGCCGTCAACTGAAGGGTGACAAATAGGCCTAAAATGGTGCCATCTTTTTGGATTTAAAGCAAGCCTTCAGCTGTTGAAATTTTATACTTCAACTACTGTTATAAAACAGATAAAATCACATTTGAATAATAAAAAATGATGTTATTGTTTTGGAAATGGCTGATAACGATGGTGTACCTCAAGGCTCTAATCTTGGGTTTCAATTTGTTTATGAATTTTTCTGAAAGGCTTTCCARGTGTATATCTCCTCTCATGCATGCTGAAAGTAGAGTCATACATGGAAAAAAAAACATTAGGGTACTGTGGAGGAGCAATCAGSTTTAATGCTCAGTACTTCTGACCGGTTCTGTAAGTCAGAGATCCAGGTTGAAGTGTTTTAAAGGAGCAGGTGAAAGACAAATAATACGTCTAWATAAAGTCTCCAGAACTCATTAAATCAAATATCTAAATGGATGTAAATATAAAGAAATTAAAACCAATGAGATTAATTTTACCTATTACCTCCCTACCAGGAATTACAGCTCTCTAATATGGACAAATCTGGCACATTTACATTATGGATTGAGGTACTCATGTTGATTAATGTACAATGGCGAGCACTTTACACATGCACTCCCATTTGCAAATTATTCCGCCTAAAATCTATTAAAATATGTTTGAAATTCCYAGCAGGCCTGCAGACAATAAGTGGAAACATTCTCCGTCCGCCGCTGTGTTTAATTAGCCAAACAGACCAAAAGTTTGCAAAGTCTAGTTGTCCCAACAATAAGGCCTTGTGCTCCCTCCATGTGGGGAGGTCAGTGTGAAACAACAACAGAGCTCTAAAACAAAAGCTGCTGATTTAAGATTCGCAACCCTGCAACTCAAAACCACACACGCCAGCAATCACCGCTGCTTCAAGAGAATAAAATCCATGCCTCTTATTTGCTTTAGTCCAACTAAATAAATAGTAAAACACATTCCTTTCTGTGCAGAGCTGTTTTAGTTTCCGGTGGACGCTTTAAAGCAGCAACAAAAGGGTTCGAAGGAATCCACACGCCTGATGCTCAGGTGAAGCAGCACCTGTTGGGAGCAGGTGGAAGTCTGCCTGCCACAAGCACGGGGTTAGATATGAAACCACAAACCTCCCAGAGGTGTGGAGGATCAGGGAGTTTAAGGTGAATCAAGTCACCTCACTTCTACACGCCCGGCTTTAAATAAAAAAAAACAGCCAAATTGTCCGCCACAGTTAAAAGATATCTTCATTTCCCTGCATGTCAGCCACCCAACAGCCTCGGGCATCTTTACAAAGCAGGGACACACTAACACACATAACACTACTCATGAGGGAAATCCTATTTTAACCAGCAGACAGGGCGAGGCACTGTAGTTGCACTACACAAAGTAGGGAAACTGTACAGGAGGCAGGCAGTGGAGGGCAATCAGGGAACAAAGCGGAAGTGTCCTTCCTCCAGATGACCGGCGAGCCAAAGGAGGAACACAAAGTGCTCTCTGTGTGCACAGGGAGTGCAGTGCAGCTGCTTTAAACTGGGGCAGGGGCACGCCGATTCCTCTTATCACTTTAGGCATCTTGGTTTTGTCTGCTCTCACTGCATCAGCTGCATGTGTCCATCCTGAAGGAGGGATCCCACCTCCTAGAAAGCTTTCTTCTCCTAGATTCAGGGGTAGAGGTAAATGTCACACAGCTTAAATACAGACCTTTTGATTAGAAATCATTACAGTCCAAAACTGTTCAATGGCACAGCATATACCCAAACAGCAACAAAAACCTTATTAAATGAAGCATGAGGGGGGTTGTTGCAAATTGCACAAAATCAGGGACGTGTCATGTAAGGAATAACTTGTTATCCTCATATGATAAATAGATGTCTGCAGCTCATCTTTATGGAAATGAAGTCCCACCAGAATAACTGACCTCCTCCAGAGCAGCCACTGTGTTCCTGCAGTGGGACATCCTGGTGGTGAAATTAGAGGCAGTCGGTGATTTATAATCTTCATTCGTCTCTGCCACAAACTCCGAAACTGTGATTAGGTCCGGCATGGTGGATAAAATTAATCCCTTAGCTGCTAAAGATGAAGAAATAAAAAAAAAATACAAAAAAGGAAAACGCGTATCTGTTTGGTTTTAGCAGAGAAAAGCTCGAAGTAGTAGTGTTTTTAAATGTCCCAGAGGGTAGTAAACCATCTCTGTATGTTCGTGTCACTCCCTTGTTCCAGAGCACCGCTGGAGCTCAGCGTCGCACCGCCACAAGGTGATTTAAAAAAAAACAAAAAACGGTTAAATTAGTCCCACCGTTCGAGCCGCTACTCCTTCCTTTCCCTTCTCCGTCAACTTTAATAGCTCGTCCTCAACGCATAGTGCGAAACTCCCGTGGTAAAATCCGATAATATCCTGTCACCGTGTGCTACAAGCTCCTGCCACCGGGTCGATGATAACTTCTCCCTCCGCCGCCAAGCTCCGGAAAACAACAAGCGTGCGATTCAACCCGGAGCTCCAGAAATTGACAAAGGTAGAGGAGGGAACTCAATGAAGCTGCGGCAGCCAATGAGAAGACAGCTGGTGGAAACCGCGAGCCAACCAGAATTCAGGGAATTTTGATGCCTTTAAAGACACCTCGTAAACTAGCCTTTCAGTAGTAGTATCATTAACTTAAACCAATACAGTGCATATATAATTTACAACTTTAATTATTTTTTTAAAATAAATAAAAAAGCTACTATAGTTATTTTAATATGATGAAGTCAAATTTTTGTTAAAAACACGTGACTAATTATACTTTGATCTCTTACAGAGCTGTTTGTTGTAGAAAATGTTGAGTTACTTGCGCTGTAAAATATAGACTTTCACGATTAGTTCTGTTTTCACAAGACATCAGTGCGTTATGATGAAAAAAACATTATTCCAAGCAAGCATTGTTTAAAAGAGCATTGATTGTTCACAGAAAAAAGTTCACAAAAACAAGTTTCACACAAACATTTATATTTTAAATAACTTCAAATTAAAAAAATATAATATAATAATGCGTAAACTACTCAACACATGGCTCTATTCCCCTGCTAATTTTTTCCCTAAATCCATTTTCACTTATTTATACACCTATTTTGAGGAAAATATYGGCGTAGTTTGGTATTTCCAATAGCACTTGAATGCGGCATCAAGATTAGAGTAGTAGCCGGTTTTTAAGGTGAACACWACAAGCAGCTTGACACAAAATAAAATACTTTTGTCGTTTTGTAATAAATACACCACCAAAATACATTTAACACATCTGATCTCTATTAGTCCTCAATATATATGCTTGGGTGTTTTTATGTAAATGTTTGAATAGTCAGTAATAGAAACATAAGGCTGTAAAATCACTCAGTTATTTCTTACAATAAGGTCTAAATCTAGTTAATCTATGACCTAGTTTCAAAGCATGTGATATATTATGTTTTCACTGTGTTTTGTGTATTTGTGAAATGTTGTTCAATTGTTTACTTCAGCTTAATTAATCTCACTATGACTGAATATAATTGCAKTTTGGATGTGACAACGTCATCCGTCCAACTATCCATCCATTATCTTAACCKGSGTCTTCCTTTCAGGGTCACGGGTGTCACAGGTGCCCARACCCAGCAGTTTCTGTGCAAGGGGCTGGGTCCACCCTGGACAGTTCACAAGTCATGCATGACCACATTGTGCAGATTTTAAAGCCATCCAGTTCATTTATATTTTAGTTGTTTTTCTCACCAAATAGATGTATTCGTGTTTCAAATCAAATCAAATTRATTTGCATAGCACATTTTAAAAAACTGGAAAAASAGAAAAAGACAAACACAAGAGACCATAAAAATAAACATAAATAYAAACAATTTAAAAATATGCTATGTATTCTCATCAATGCGCATTCTTATACAATGATGAAATTTGTGCTCTGCATTTGACCCATCACATGTGAGAAACACCCATGTGAGCATGTTAGGGATTAGGGGTCTTGCTCAAGYACACCACAACATGTGGGAGTTGAACCTGTGACTTTCTGGTCCCAAGTTGGCTGCCCTACCACTTCACCTCAGCTGCCCCTAAAGAGAATAGGACAAGACAAAATAAGAAAACTAGGACATGAAATAAAACCATTAAAATGCCARTGAAAGTCCACTAAAAACTACCTTAGAATGACACCCTTACATAAAAAAAGTCAAAAGGCTTTTGAGGAATTTCAGCGGTGACTGTTAAGTACTAAAGACCCGATCTCCTCTGTGGACCAGCCTGGAGCTCAGAACAACTAAAAGCAAACAATCATTGGATTTAAAGGGATCCATGATTAGATGTATTGGACTTTATTTGATAAACACATATTTTACCTGTAAAATAAATACTGTAAAAATACTGTAGGATGTTCAGTTTTTATCATTTTTAAACTAAAAGTTAAAAAATATGTTACACAGACGGGGCCAMTTTATTTACACACAAAGATAGGCCCTCGGTGCGAGGCTGCTAACGAGCTACATCCGCCCTGAAGGTTAATCTTGGACAATATCTGATGATTGACTCTTTTAAATGAAACCAGAGAGRGTTGACAGAGAGGAGAAGGTAGAAATGACTCAGCCTGTAACTGAAAATATGGATGGAGGACAACAGAGCTGCTTCATGGAAGAAGAACCTCAGCTTAGCCTGTTAGCTTTAGTATTAGCCATGACTCTATCACATATGTATGTATTAGCTCAGTGCTACACATTCTCCTCTCGTCACTGAGGTCCTCCATCCACATGACAGAGAGGGGAACGCAAAAATGACTCAGCTGTAACTGAAAATATGGATGGAGGACCTCAGTTTAGTTTGCTTGTTGCGCTAGTGCCAAGCTAATACATATAGCGTCGGCACTAGCGCAAAGGCTAACAGGCTAAGCTGAGGTTCTGAGTAATTTCTACCTTCTTCTCTCTGTCAACGCTCTCTGGTTTCWTTTTAAAGAGCCAYTRGTCAGATATTGTCCGAGATTAACCTTCAGGGTGGATATACACTGTAGCTCYCRCACACTGAGGACCTATCCACGTCATCATTTACCCAGAATGCTTTGTGTGTAAATAAAATGGCGCCATCCATGCTAAAATATATTTTTAAAAATTTACAAAACTAAACAGGCTACAGTATTTTTACAGCCTTTATTTTACAGTTAAAATATATGTTTATCAAATAAAGTCTAATGTTACAACTAATCATGGATCCCTTTAAGAGATCCTGAAGACCCATGGCCCAGGCTGCAGGGCAGACGGGTATACAGCAGCCTGTCCATTCAGGGCCATACAGTTAYACAATAAAAACTTTGAAATCAATTCTAAAACAAACAGGCAGCCAATGAAAGCACACCAGCACTGAGGAGAGATGTTTATGCCTCTTTGTTTGTGTTAAAAATGAGCTGCAGAGTTCTGTAGTTATTGCGAGAGTCCGGCCTGATTAACAGCAATATACAGTATAAGCAGAGACAAACAAAGTGCACAACTATTGCAACATCTGCACAATGTGGCATTCATGGGGTAACTTTCTGTTTTGTTATATAGTTTTGCTTTGCATACAGATTTTTAATTGGATCTTTTATAGTAAAACAGGTCAAAAAGTCGACATCAGGGCCCTCCATACTTCAAAAGTACACATTTTCCCCTTTCATCTGTACTTCCTATAAATCCCGAAGGAGGAAAAGATGAGCTCAGGTCTGTCAGCAGATGGTATAAATAGTATAGTGTCGGTCGGGGCGAAACCCTGGGCAGCCTTTAAATCACAAACCGGGCAGTGTTCACACATTCTTTCAGCTCTGCAGCGTCTCCTGGCAGGCTGCTKAATGAAGACCCTGAGACCCGCGCTGACCGTGGCTCGTATACGCTTCAGCTCGCTGATGAAGACGAATAAAGGCATTCTCAGAGAACGTCTGTCATCCAGAGACAGAGCAGCTCAGACAGTGAGGTCGTCGTGCTTTATGCCACCAGGTCGTTTCAAAGAATCAGATGGATCAAACACACCCGCAGGTTCACGCTGAACCAAAGTCTAATTTGTTGCAGACCTCTTCTGAAGCCGCTCTGAAGCTGTCAGCTGCTTTACTGACCTGAACAGAAGCTCCATTCACCAACAGAGCCTATCCTCAATAAAGACTTTGTGTGCACGCAGCAAAACAAAATATAATGCAGTTATATTGATTCGATTTATTGATTTAACAGGAAAAGATTACTAAAAATCAAGCCTGACTCAGCATAATGGCTGTTTTACAGCAGGTTCCTGTTCTGCAGCACATAAAACACTCAGAAATACAGCATCACAATCACATCATTTTACACCATAGACACAAAGATAAACAAGCATACCAAATTTCAGGAAGGCAGCATTTGCAAAATAGGACCTCTAAATATAAGCACAACAAAAAGTGTCCAGCAGATGGCAGACAAGATTCTTCTTAAAGGGCTGTAGTTTTGAAATGGACTTTATGTTTTGAGGAATGTCATTCCATGCTTTAGTATAAACATAGAAGAAAGACCTCTGGCRGTAACAGTTTTTAAAAGRTGGTAATATCAGTTGTCCTTTTGTAACAGATCTAGTTGAATGACCACTTCCAGAATTTGATTTGGGCAACAATGCACAGAGAGTTCCATAATTGGCATAATATGGACCCCCAATGGAGACTCCTCTCTCTGCTGTTTTCTAACATCCTGGGATAATTTATCGAGTCTGAAAGTGTTAACAGTAATCCCTGTTTTGCTCAAAAAAAAGAGTTTATTTCCCGTGGAAGCTGGAATAATTTGCATTTTGTTTATGGAGTAGCACAGAACAATAGCTAGAACAGATGTTGGGACACTTCTGAGAAAATCTGTTAGTGATTTGTTTGTGTGAACTGGGGGAACTCGGGGTGTGTCGCTGCACCCATTCTCTGGCCAGAGTAAAGCCTGAAACATGGACTGGCTTATCCGTTCAGTGCAGTCTGCAGGAACATGTTGCTGCAGTAAACAGCGCCAGGCGTGTGAGCGAGAGCAAGTTTTTCCTAAATGCACTGACATGACATCACGGTTGCGTAACAGGTGGGACGGCTTGAATGACTGACTTCTTTGTTCTAAGTCATTTACAGCTAATTAAAATCTTTTCCAAACTACGCTGATGTGCAGAAACTGGACAGTGAGACTGGACGCTCATCTCATGCATCAGAGATTGTTTACAGACAATTAATCACAAGCTTGTTGTATTAATGATGCAACTGCATGAAGGTTTTTGATTTCTATTTTTTATTTCCATTGAGAGAGAAATTGTAGCATTATTGCCCTAAAACAAGCTTTTCTGCAACTGTTCCCCGATGCTATGGGAATTTTGGCTTTCAACTTTTTGAACGAGCTGTTTATAAACCAACMTTACTGAAAGTTACAAAGATACTGCCCTGTAAGTTAGTTTAATGCATGCAAAATGTGGRCCCTGCCTTAGAATATTTAAAGAAATCCAGAAGGGAAATGTCTCCTGCAAGAAATAAAGAAAAGGAAACYATCATAGAACATCTGTATTCTTTGGACTTTCAGAATCAGCAATTCTTTTGAGCTCACCAAGTTAAAATTTTGTCATTCAAAGAAAAGAAAATGTGGGAGAGGCTTAATTAATTGAAATCTGACAAACTAAAACAGACAGGTCATGGCTTTATAGGAGATTTTGTTTAGAGTCTGTTGTGTGTTTTGATAAAAGTTGTGTCAACCTGCCACGCCCACTCTCACCAGTCTGTATTCAGGTGTACCCAGGTGTCTCCAATCACTAATCAGTCCCTGTTCATATATTCTGRCAGCCTTCCTTTCATCTTCAGCGGAGCATTGATGTTTTTTATGCCCCAGTCTGGTCTCCCTTCTTGAGATGTCCTCGTGTCTCCTTGCACATTTGGGACATTTTTGTTTTGCTTTCTAATAAATAAGTTTTTGAGCTTCTAGTGTCAGTCTGCACTTCTGGGTCAGAAAACCTCCCACCACGGTGATAAAAACGTGGTGGTGTAGCGGTGAACTATACAGCACTGACCAACCCATATGCAGGGATAACTTGACTTATCTGAGCAAAAATTAAAACACTATTACCACAGCATGAGTCCAGACATCAGGCTCGCTCATGTGCAGGCCAGTTTTAAAATTTCAGCACAGTCTCTACATTCCTCATCTTTATCTTTCTAATAATACCCAGACCTGAGCGCTCCCTCTCCCTCCAGGCGGAGGAATGTCTCCAGCTCATGAGTTTTATTTAACCTCGCCGGCCTGAAGGACACCAAAGACAGAAATATTCTGACTTAATGCCGTTTGAATTTGGCTCATTTCAGAAAGCTGCTGCATCACSCTCAGGAGTGTCCTTTAACCATGAGTCATCATTTAGTTTCTCTGAGCCTGAGAAGTGTGTCTGTGCTAAATCTGTGAGCCATCCYTTTATAAGAAGATAAGTTTTACTTCCACACATCTTTGCAGCTTTTTTGGTAAATGTCTGATAAACTGTATAGAATAGTCTGAATATTTTGTTGTGTGTGATGACATCAGCTTTATTTCAACATACCCTGAAAGAGAAGAATGTTCCTAAATTAATAAAACAGGAATATTGCTTTTCTATTGTAATGTGAACTCCAGGATGTTAGCTGCTTCTGGCTAAAAACAAAAACATGAACAAAAATAATAATCATATTTTAAGTTTCAGCAGATATTTTACAGAATATTTAGTTGATGTTTCATCGACAGATCCATTTGCAAAGCCTCAGTTCACACAAAACATTTAGAAAAGAGCTGATTTCTGCGCATTAACTTATAG
>NW_013953537.1:0-411 GCF_001266775.1 Austrofundulus limnaeus
GTTTCTGTTATGTACTGGCAATCAATCCAGGGTGTACACTTCCTTCACCTGATGGCAGCAGAGTTAAGCTCTAGCTTCAGAGACAGAAGATCTGTGAATTTCATACCATTCATGTTTAATTTCTTCCCAGATCATTCAGTACATGCAGAGGACGAAGCCCCACGTTCGGTCACACCTTCCAGATTTCTGCAGTGGCTGACAGGCCAGGGTCATGTACCTTTACTTCCTTCTGAAAGGAAGGACTTCATTGTGACTGTCAAATTCAACCACGACTGCAGTGCTGAATTCGGGAATCACAGCATTTGTTATCCGGTAGTATCTGCATGTACTAAAACTATTGTGCTTCCTGTCAAACATATGACAACTTACGATCAATTCAGAGTAGTTCTGCTGGAGGCTTTTCATCTGGGC
>NW_013953537.1:1272-2088 GCF_001266775.1 Austrofundulus limnaeus
GTGTGTTCTATGACTGTATGTTTTATGTTTTATGATGTAAGTCACTTTGAACTGTTGTTGCTGAAATGTGCTATACAAATAAAGTTGATTGATCAAAAACTTGACATGATCTGTAAAATTGCAGTTGTAAACAATAAATTTTTTGTGAAGTTTAGTCATGTTCAGAGCAGAAAAACATGTTCCTTGGGTCATTGTGTAACATTGGGAGCAATAAGAAAAGTGTTAGTGGGAATGCTGTTGTTCAGATGTAATGTTCCTAAATGAAGAGCAGAGGGGAGCAAGTCCTGGTGGTGAACAGGAGCATCGTAGTGGAAAAATGTAAATGTCGTTGTTTGAATTGCAAGAAGTGTGTTTGTAATGACTTTGCTGTAGCAGCAGCACGTTGACATAATGTTTAATTGAAAACAGGTTGTTGTTTTTTTTAGTTTGAAAATGTTTTTGTTGTGAAGAAAAGTAATATCGTCAAAAAAGCTCCATATGTGTCTCTCCAGAAGTTGCGCCAGGTGTCAGAGTGACCTTCAAGACCCTTTCACCCGACGGGCCTCGAACCATCCATCTACCGAACATGAGTGCATGTTTTTACCGGTAGACTATTGGCCCTGCGGCCGAATGTTGCGGGGAACTTGGACTACTTAAAGTGTGTGTCGAATTCTGCGTGACGTCATTGAGTCATTTGACATTCGGTCACGTGGTCTCTTAACGACTCAAAGACGTCACGCAGAATTCGACACACACTTTAAGTAGTCCGAGTTCCCCTCAACATTCGGCCGCAGGGCCAATAGTCTACCGGTAAAAACATGCACTCATGTTCGGTAG
>NW_013953537.1:3088-3536 GCF_001266775.1 Austrofundulus limnaeus
GCCTAACGCTGCTCTAAATTGTACATAAGGTATGCCTGGGTGCTTTTCTCAACTTGGAGTGTTTCTGTTATGTACTGGCAATCAATCCAGGGTGTACACTTCCTTCACCTGATGGCAGCAGAGTTAAGCTCTAGCTTCAGAGACAGAAGATCTGTGAATTTCATACCATTCATGTTTAATTTCTTCCCAGATCATTCAGTACATGCAGAGGACGAAGCCCCACGTTCGGTCACACCTTCCAGATTTCTGCAGTGGCTGACAGGCCAGGGTCATGTACCTTTACTTCCTTCTGAAAGGAAGGACTTCATTGTGACTGTCAAATTCAACCACGACTGCAGTGCTGAATTCGGGAATCACAGCGTTTGTTATCCGGTAGTATCTGCATGTACTAAAACTATTGTGCTTCCTGTCAAACATATGACAACTTATGATCAATTCAGAGTAGTTC
>NW_013953537.1:4536-4916 GCF_001266775.1 Austrofundulus limnaeus
ACATAGGCCCCGGGATCATAGGCTGGGCTGCACAATATTAGAAAATCTTGCAATGGCAATAATATTTGTAAATATTGCGACGACGATATCAGGTGCGATATGTCTTTTTTTTTCCTTTCCCCCATTTCTAATCAGTACTTCCTACTCTATGTGACCTTTAGCCTTTTTGGCAAGGTCATTTGAGCTTTTGCTGCAATGAGACTTTATCCTAGTGGCTAAAAATAGCATTAGCTTGAAAAATAAAACTTCAAAACTCTTGAAATGCTTTAGTCAACAATTACTGCATTCCAAGTAGTCCTTTGCGATATAAATATTGCACACACTAATTTTGTGATGACAATATATGGACAGAATAAATTGTGCAGCCCTAATCATAGGAG
>NW_013953537.1:5812-6468 GCF_001266775.1 Austrofundulus limnaeus
TCCTAAATCATTCGTACGCACAACTTAAGAACAAATCTGTGCGTACGAACGGTTCTTGCATGAGGCCCAATGTCTCAGTGGTTAAAGAGGAAAGGTAAAGATATTATGAGGAGTAAAAAAAAGAACCAAACATGTTTTACTGTCTGCAATTTGGTACTTATTTTTTGTAAGGAGCCGTTCCAAAAGTTTGGATCATTTATGAAGGCCACATCTCTAGAATAAACAAGCTGAAGTAGGTTTAATCCCACATAGCAGACAGGTGTCAAGGTGGCCCTACTGGCATGGCACGCATCCTGTCTCTCTGTTGGGCATGGCCCAGCTGAACCCCAGGAGCCAAGGGTCACCCGCCAGGTGCTCACCTGCAACACCCTCCCCCCTCAAGTCCTGGCTCCATGGAGGTCTCCTGGTGTCCTAATTCTTTTGCTGAAAACTCTTTAAGTCCTTTTGAATTGCTCTTGGTCTGACCCCTGACCTGAGGCCCGTTTACCTTGGAAGACCAGGGTCTACCGCCCCAGACGACATAGGCCCCGGCATCATAGGCTGGGCTGCACAATATTAGAAAATCTTGCAATGGCAATAATATTTGTAAATATTGCGACGACGATATCAGGTGCGATATGTCTTTTTTTTTCCTTTCCCCCATTTCTAATCAGTAC
>NW_013953537.1:11762-13469 GCF_001266775.1 Austrofundulus limnaeus
TTGTTTATGTTAACAAATATATATTTTTGTGCTGATAAGCCTGAGTGGTCTGTTGACTGATCGTTGTATTTGTTTAAATATTTGTTATGGGTTACAATGTAAAAAATGTTTGTCATAATCACGTCTTGTGATTATTTGACAGGAGTTTTACTTTTAAATTGTAAGTGTATTTAATTTAGTAACGTTAGTTATGATAGTGTAAGAAAATTCGTGTTCAATAAACTGAAGTCGATATTAAAAATACCATTGTTAAATAAAATGATTTGTTGAAGGAATCAAACCATACAACACCAGAACTCTGGATCTGAGTGAGGTTTATAGTCACTCAAGCTGACAGGAAACCAACACTGGTGAAAAACCAGGAAGTTCATCAATTTCTACAGGTTCTTCAATGCCTGCGTTCACCCCCTACTGACCTACGGCTGAATCACAGGCATTCAGACAAAATCCTCAGCTAATGTCATCACAACGGTTGATTATGTGTTGTTATACAATTCGGACATGTAACTAATCTATTATCAATCAAAGCATAATAGATTAAACATTGTCAACATTACAAAAAGGAAAACCTAAAAATTTAGTGTTGTGTTTTTAACATCAGTACTAACCTCTAATAACTATAAATTTCTTCAATAGTTTAGTTATGATGTAAAAACAATAAAAATTAAACCAAGATTTAGAACAATTATCATTTTGATCCATACATTGGTAATGTCTGACTGGGCCTCGTGTCACTTTATGTTCAATAAACTGGGCCCCGAGGTCAAAAAGGTTAAGAGCCCCTGGTTTAGGAGACACTACAGTTTTTACATCTAAGCAAAGTGAATTTTCTGATTGCTGTATAAATATGTTAGAAAACAGCAGCAAAAGAAAACGATGCTGTTTGATTTTATTTCCGAATAAAACTCCTTTGAAATGAAGCGTAAATTCAGAAGCAGTTTTTGTTCTTGAAGCAGAGCCGCAGCAGAGACCCCCCTCCCTCGGATGGCCGTTTTTCCCACGGAGCAGGAAAGGCAGCAGCAGAGGGGGATGAGGATGGGAAGGTGGGAGGGGCCTGTGGCTGCTGACGTCAGTGGCTGTGTGGAGGAGTATAGGCTGTGCTGTCAGCCCAGTGTCAGTCTGATGAAGATTGGCATGCAGGTAAGCTGTCATTCACTTTCAGTGGCAGAGCATGGGAGCAGAGCTGCTGCACCCCTCGCCCCCCCATTCCATCCTGAGGTAGAGGACATTATTCACCCTGTCAGACAGCCGGGCCGGAGTGGGGGGGTGGAGGGAGGAGAGAGAGCAACAGAAATGGAGGGAGGGGCAGAAAAGGAGGGGAGAAAAGAGAGAGAGAGAGAGGAGAGGAGAGGCATTTTGTTCCCTCTCTCCCTCTCTCTGTGTGTGTGTATGTGTGTGTATATGTGTGTATATGTGTGTGTCTGTGTGTGCGCGCGCGCTTCGTGTTGAGATAAAAGCATCTGGTCAGTCGAGTTTGTGTTGGGATCCGCTCCGTCTCTTGCCTTTTGTCTTAAATTGTGCTAATAAAAGCGAGAATGAGCGTGTTGAGCAGGAGCTGCTCCTCTTCCTCACAGGAAGGACCACTCTGCTGTCTGCGGCTGCTGGGATTTCTGTAACGTTCAAGTCCTGCAGGAGAAACCAAAACCGGCTTTGTTCTACCTGGAAACTTAGGAGAGTAGAAGTAGCAGCTGTTCAACAGTATATATA
>NW_013953537.1:14469-23227 GCF_001266775.1 Austrofundulus limnaeus
AGCGTGAGCTTTTAAAGATAAGTTTTCCCTATAATGCAATGATCCACTGCTGTCACCTCCTCATCAAGAGGAAAATGGAAAAAAAACTAACTACTCTATTGTACCTGCTGGTTAGTTGACACAATGGCACACAACAGAACTCGCGTTTTATACCAGTAGATCACTGATGCTTTAACTTTTGTGACTTTTTCATGAACTAGTACTAGCAGCTATTGCTAAAAACATAGGCAATAAGCAGGGAGTGGAAGGGAGGAGCGTGGCACAAATTTTACYGGAAATACGTCATTAATGACCGTGGCATATAGGCTATTAAGATTTGATTTTACTAATATTTTGGTGCTGATTTTATCTGCTTGAGTCATTTGCATGTGTGTGGTGTTACATCCCCTTGAGAACAGAGGGCATTCTGTTTTTAAACGATTATAAAAGTATCGTCCGTGTGTGTRCAGTTGGTGGGAATGATCAGTCTGAGCTGGAGTTGTCTCAATCTGCTGCTGCTTTTCATGACGCACCACAWACAGGACTGGTTCTGTGGGATTGACAGGAGTGACCCTCGGCTCTGCATGCATACAGGACTCCCAAAGCGGAAGAAAAACTAGTTAAGAAGAAAAAAGAATGTTTTAGGCAAAGCGGGCAGTTCATTCGAATGGACCAATCCAGTGAGGAAAACGTTGAGCTGCTCATTGGTTCTTCGTTAAAAAGGGCGTGTGTGCGTCTGTGTGTGTTTTATCGTGTGTTGTGGACTTGAGAGCCCAACTGTAAATAAGTATTAAAAACTAATAATGTATTACTAAAACTCAATTTAAATGTTATTTAAAATTGTCAGAATAGTTGACAAACACAGGGAACAAAAAACACACAACAAGCTACATAATGGGCAACTTTATTGTTTATTAGGAGGAACTTCATTGTGGGAAAATAATAATTTCATTTTAGGTGCTCTTATGGACCGGCTGCACGTGGCTAATGAGCTGCGGTGACTATTTTCTGTTTTTGTGTTAGTTGTTCARGTGAAGATGTTCATACAATGGCTACTTTCTGAGTTTCATTCAAAGCTGTCCACTGGTTTATATGTTGCTAACAGTACAAACAGACACGAGCAACAAGATTRTCCCTATTTGCCCCAGAATAACCTCATATTTCAGAGGAATGTACATTTTAAACAACTCAAAATTTGTGACATTTTGTGTAAAGATTTTGTAAAAAGCCATTAAGCCTAAGCTGTGATTGCATAAAAACAGCAAAATTTATGAAAGTGGCAGTTTGAACCTTCAAGTCAAAAGTTTGTGAAACATTTAAACTTTGATTTATTATTTATTGTTTCTACTGTAAAGAACGTCTGAGTTATAGTTTCAGGGGACTGAGTTTTATCGTGTGTTTTGTCAAATTCTTGTTGAAATTCTTTTCTGGCAATGGGCAATGTACTGCCGCTAAAAATCATAACACACACATTTATGACTGAGCTACACAATTTGGTGTTTAATTTGCATGATTTATTTCAGATGTGTGCAATGAGATACAGGACAAAACATTTGAACAGTATAGTTAACAGTGCTTCAATGTTCATGCATTGGTACCATTAATGACTTGAAGATTAAGATCAAATATTGAATATGATGAAATATTTTTCTTTTCTGTCTGTACAGGCCCTGATGAAAGATTTGAAGATCTAGTTTGACCAGCTTAAGGTAAGTTATCAGTTGTTGTTGCTGGGCAGTTTTTCTTCAAAAAAGTGTTTGCTGACCATTCCATTGATTTCGTATTGTAAGACGTTCACCACATGTATGTTGGCTGCAACTCAGTTCATCTGATTAAAAGCAGCAATAATTTCAATCACTCAAGCTGATTTTTTGGAACCCGGCTTATGGTGCTCATTTCCTGTTGGCAGTCCATTCTAATGATAGATTGATTGATGGATAATTCACTGATCTGCTCTTTTATTTTTATTTTGTTTATTTATTTGCATTTTGGAGTAAGTAAATCTTAAATACAACAGTAAAATAAATATGATAATAGATAGTTCCCCCAAAGGAAAGAAAGACTCACATGTTGCTGTTTTCATTAGCATTTCTCATTCCATTGATGATCCATCTTCTACAGCTTAACCATGGTCAGGTCAAAAAGGCAACAGGTTCAGGAGGGAAATCCAAAACTTCTTGGTTGGTCTGTGCAATGAAACTGTTCACCAGATCTTCAACCTTGCAGTTTTCTCAATCTTAAACCTTGAAAACAATGTTTTGCCCATCTAAAATAAAAAGTAGTAGGCCCTCTGGATGAGTTCTTTGTTGAAAAAACGTTTCGTCTCTCCTTTAGTCTGAGGTACTTCAGGTAAACTTTGCCTTTTAAGCATTGCTTTTGCATGCTGGACAAACAAGTTAATGATGACAATCAAAACTGTTAGCATGTAAAAGAGAACCATCAGCCTAAAGCTTGGATTATACTTCAACATGACGCGAGAGAGCGAGTTGGTGATTGCATCATTTCAGACGTCTTTTTCCTGAGCGAGTTTAAAYGGGCCGAAAATGTCGCGGGCAATAAATTATCATAGATTCTCCCACAGCTCATATAAGTATATAAAGAGCAATAATGATGGCTGGATATTGTGTTTTTTATCACTCAGTGATCAGTGTTGTGTTGGATGAAGAAGAGTCAGCAGAGGAAAAATTTTTTTTACTGTAGGTATAACCTTTACAACCATCTTGAATTGAGTTTTTTGGTTGTAGTTCTCTTGTTGATCAGAGGCATAATGTGAGATACCAGTCAGAGCCAAAGAGCAGAGTGAAGATCCATGCCTCTAATAATAATACCTACATCAGCTGAATGGCAGCACAGAAAGGGAAGTGGCAACAAGTGTGACCCATTAAGAGCAGGAGGTGAGATCCTGGAGGTCAGTGTTGACAGCAGTGGCACTATGCCCTGCTGTTTTACATCACTCACACTGACTATTAAAGGAGCCCATCTCCTGTTTTCCCACTCAGCACCTTAGCCAAAATGTGCATTATACCTCTTCTCCCCACCTTCCTCTTCATCTGTGTCCATTGAAACAGCCCCTTTTCCCACATCACACATACAGTTCAGCAAAAGAAGCATCTATTCAGCGGCCACTCTTTGGGTGATTGGGCAACAAGCCCATCTTAAATGAGAGGGCTTCCTTTACAAAGACTCATGCTGATCAGGTTTCTGCCACCTGTTATTCAGCTTAGGAAGTGGATAAGGGGGTGGTGGGGAACAGTGGGAATGGNAGCTGAGATTCCATGGCAATATGACACAGTACCAACAGTCTGTTGTTTCAACATCCTCTGAGATTCCTCAAGCAGTCTTCTGACTTGCTGGTAGTTTGTACTTTAAAAAACATAATGTTATTTTCATGTTATGCCCCGCTGGAAAAAGAAAATTTTCAAGCTTTAAATGTTTTATTCGTTTTTTTATTATCACATTTAAACACATTTCTTTTTATGTTATAATAAAACCTTGCACTTTTTATGTATTTGTCTGTTTAAAAAAAGGTTAAAAGTGAAGGCCTAGCATTCGTTCAAGAAATGCAGGATTTCATATGATCTGTTAGCACTTTCAGAATGAGTTGTGACTCGCAGGTAAACAGCATACTAAATTTTAGTTCTGTCTGTACAATTCACTGAAGTACTAGGTAAAGATTGATTGTCTATGGCTACAGTTTTGAATTAGGCTSACTCCAAAAGTTAAACAGTTGTAAATGTACATACAAAGAATACGTTCAGCTTTTTTATTTGAATCAGTCCAGTAATTTATGAAATATTTTTTGAACAGACAAATATGGTTGACTCCAAAAGTATTTTAAACAAAGATGTTGCTCAGTATGGTGCTAGCTGGTATTAGGATCCTACTTCTGTTAGTCATGAGTTACTGGGAGAATTACAGATAAACATTTGATTAATTATGAAGACAATTACTTTTACAATGTAAAAGTCTTGGCAAATAACACTACATAAAAACTGAATACTGAACATGTTAATGAACAAAAACTGAATACTTGTTTGTGAAAACCTTTAATAAACTGTTTGAAGAAATTCAGTCAGGTTTCCACCCCCTCCATAGTACCGGGGCAGCTTTGATTAAAATCACCAATGATCTTCTGATTGCKGCAGACTCTGGACTTTTCATTGTTTCTCCTACTCCTTGACCATTTGATACCATTTCGCACGAGATTTTCCCTGACAGATTATATTCCATTTGTTCTTCCAGCACCATTTTAAATTGGTTTAAATCCTACCTTTCTGACCGTTAGCACTTTGTTCAACTCAAAAATGTCAAGTCACAGCTGTCCAGGTGTACCTCAGGGTTCTGTTCTTGGTCCTCTGCTGTTTATCAATTATCTTCTTCCACTTGGTCTCGTTTTCAGAAAATTTGGTATTCACTTTCACTGCTATGTGGATGACACCCAGCACTACCTCTCCACCAAGCCCAATGCCACTCTGCCTCTGAAATTAAATCATTGTTTGATCAAAACTTTAACTATTAAATAAACCAAGCTTTTGCGTGTATTCAAAATGGTTCAAGAACAGAATCTATTTGTTGTAAACAGTTTGGGTGGACTGTTTCAAACAAACAATAAGGTCAATTGCCAATTTAGGTTTTCCGCGGTCAGTTGGCTGTTGTTACCTTGAATTGAGTCGACTCCAAAAGTTAATCAGTTTTAGACGCACAACCAATAATTACTTTCTGAAAGTTTAATCAAAAATCCATCCAGGTGTTCCTGAAATGTTTTTTTCTAACCAACAGAGTTGATTTCAGTTGTTATTAGTAAAGATTTGAAGAAATAGCGTGATCAGTTAGCACTCAGAATCTAAAATACTCAACGTGAGTAAAACTGACCGTTATGGACATTTTTTGGTTGAAAACATTACTTTGTTGTAGCAGCCTTCTTGAATTGGGATGACTCTGGTAGTTAATCACATGTACATGTACATCCAATGTTTACTTACTGCAAGTTAAAAAAAACTGTACTGTGTTTCATGAAATATTTGGCTAACAGCAGGGATAAACAAAGACACACAAAAACATTAATGTCTCTCCTTCATCTTTGACTTTAGGCTAGGTTTTCTGACCTTTAGTGCAGCACATAACTTGTTCAGCTACATTAACATAGATTCTGCAGCAGACAGCAGCCAAACCCTATGAGAAACTTTATTTCCTCCTGCTCAGGTTTTCCAACTTTATTAAAAACATTACTCTTTACTCTCGACTGAGAAGAAATTAATTATTTTCAGGATGTGTTTGGCTACAGAAGCAAACTTTGGCTGATGTGACTTTGCTGTAACACTTGATTTTCTTCATTACTAAGCTCCATGTGTGATCTCACATCACAGTCACTACCTCTGTGCTTAACCATTATCTTCCAGTCCACCTATATCCATTTCTCTCTCACCCGGGGTCTTTACCCCACCAATCCTGATTGTAATTATGTTGATTTAACTTAGCCACATGTGGCTCCCTCCATGCCATCTGAATGGAAGCTTATTAGCTGGAGGKTTTTTTTATATTTATTTATTTATTTCCATTTCTCAGGGTCCCTGTTGGCATTTCCAATTGCTCTTGTCGTGCAACTGTAATTGCCTCCTTGCTAATGGCCGCCAGACAATCGTGCTAAATGAGGCAAGGCCGAGAAGCTAGAAGCTCGACTTCATTAAGAGCTAATGGGATTTTAGAAAGGAGGCTGCAGACTCAGTTCATCAAAAACAGGGAGATGGAAGGAAAACAAAAAGACTCAAATGACCACCTTCCTAACTTTGTTGCTCCTTTTCCTTTCACTAACGATAAAAAACTTCCTCTTTTGTTTATTTCCACAAGTCCATTTATTTTAACTAGTCTGTTTATTTCTCCAGACTGCTCAGCTGAACCTTACCAAGATTTTATTTTGAAAACTGTCTTAAAGCACTTTTTTTTGGCAAAACAACAGCACTGGACAGAAAGAACATGCACATTTTTTTGAAGGGTAGGTGCAGGCCTACTAGGGTTGGGCAATATTGGCAAAAAAAAAAAAATCACAATTAATTGTAGTATTTAGCCGATAATGATTAATTTGACGATTTATCCCCTGGAGACCCTGGACACCCTTATGTCCTAGTCACATGACCAATTTAGTGGGAAAAATTTGCTCTTTGTAAGAAATTGTTCCAAATTATGTGAAAATTACAGATTTCAGGCTATACATCAAATTTTAAATTGTGTTGATAGATAAATAAATTACAGAACTTTATTTTTATTGTTCGTCATATTTGAAGCAGAGAAGAGCACCGAGCAGATTGAATGGTGGCATTAATTGTGTTAATCGTCAAGTGCCAAAAAGTAATCGATTAATGTTTTTCTGATGATTAACTGCACACGATACGATTATGCCCAACCCTAAGGCCTACATTCAAAAACTACTTAAACCATGAAATTTCAGTGGCAAATAATATTATGTTATCTTCTGTTGCACAGCAGCTTGCTCTCAGATATTATAAACTGTAAATGTGTGCAGGTTAAAGACCTAAAAGTCAAAGTAGCAAGACAATAAGAAGAAGACAATGGGCCTCATGCAAGAACCGTTCGTACGCACAGATTTGATCTTAAGTTGTGCGTACGAGTGATTTAGGAGAATTTGTGTCATTCACCAATGTTTTCGTATTCTAAGATTTTTTTCAGATCGAACAAAATTCACGAGTGGTCCAGACCTGTCCTATATTTTACGAGCAGTCAGTCTGCTGCTATCCAGACGGGTTTTCTTCACTAATAACTTTATATTTCGTTAGTTTGAAGATATTTTGAGTTGAAAATAAATCACACTCCATAATTATGTTGACAATAGGCTATTCTGCTTGAATTAGAGTTATAATTTTAAATGTAATAATTTAGACTAACAATATAAATTGTCCGTTCGTCCGTTTTCCGCCGCTTATCCGGGATCAGGTCTCGGTGGCAGCAGCAGAGAGACCCCCTCTCCCCAGCGACACCTTCCAGCTCGTCCTGGGGGACTCAAGACGTTCCCAGGCCAGAGGGGATATATGATCAAGTCCTGGATTTTCTGCAAAGTGCCAGACTTATTTTGAAAACATTTTAAAAAGCTTATTTCAAACCCGCCTCTGAGACCACCTGCGCCCGCGCAGCGCGCGCGCGCGGGGTGGGGGGGTGGTACGGTGCACAGCGCTGTGGCTTCTGAATAAATGAAAATGATTTAACACAGTTGTTTATACTTTTAGCAGCTCTTTTTATTCCACAGCTGACCTGCTAAAAATGACAGATTTTCTTTTCTGGATCTCTGACAGACGGACTTCAATCTCTGAACTCGTAAAGTTCTTCTTTTTAGTTTTCGCTGTCATTTTTCATGAATGGACACTTCCTTGTATCTGAGGCAGGAAACATAGCCATATATGGTGTTTTTGAGGTGGTCATTATGCTAATCTCCTCTCGCGTGCACGAGCAGCTGGATAGAACAGGTGGAATTTACGCAGCTCATTTACACACTTTTCCTGAAGATAGAAG
This sequence comes from Austrofundulus limnaeus, assembly GCF_001266775.1. NCBI lineage: Eukaryota > Metazoa > Chordata > Actinopteri > Cyprinodontiformes > Rivulidae > Austrofundulus > Austrofundulus limnaeus. Next base: position 21,970 of record NW_013953537.1, read on the forward strand.
AGTTTGTTGAATCTGACGTGGCATGTTCGTACGAACCCTTTGTACGAACAAAAGTAAGAGAAATTTAGGATAAGAATACGAACATGTTCTTGCATGAGGCCCATTATGTCCAATAAATTATTCCACTGAATCAAACAAAAATAATGTGTTGGTTTGTTGTGATATCTCAGTATAAATTATGAGCTACTGAAATGATCAAACAAGACCTGTTTTTCCTTTTGATTAAATATACCTTCAAGCATAGAAATATATCAGCAGACCAACCCACTGTTGGGCTGATAGAGGGGAGAAAATCATTTCTGAGAGTCATTAATACAAAGTTTTGCCTATAAAGATGRCATCTTTATAGGTGAAACTTTGTATTGCTTTATATTGCTCAAAGGTGCAATTCCTGAAATTATTTATTGGGGGATTCAGTCTTTATTTTTCACAGGATTTTCCCTGCAGGTCCACTCCCCGGCTGCACGCTGAGCAGCAGAGCAGCCTGGGGCGGAGGAGAGGTAGAGAAGGCATTTGAGCATCATGGTGCCTCAAAACAAAAGCGTGCTGCATGACTACAGGGCTGAGTGTGACAGCACCTCCACAAGCTGAACCACTGCCAGCCCAACAGCCCACTAACTCAGCGGCCCACCAGGGAAATCTCCCAGTAATCCCTTATGCCAGTCCTCCCTGCCTACCTCTTGGTTTGGAGTTTGTTTGCCTGAATGATCCAAGGAGTGTTGCGTTTGGGGTCAGTTACCTGGGTTTACAACATAAATGAGAATTAAGTAATTTTATCAATCATCTCAGCCCAGTAACAGCTCATAACCATAAATATTAGTGGGGCTGACATTAATTTCCTGAATCAATCTCAGTGCTACCATTTGCAGCACATTTTCTGTGAAAAAGATAGATTTTACTTATTTTATCTGTTAAGTACTGTCTAATAATAAACCAGAGAAACACCTCCTGCACCAATCCAAAAGTATGTTTTATTTCAATTGTGGTTAAACATTAATCAGATAAGTAGGCATACACAGATTTCTGGATTTGATTTCAAATTTAATTTTGAGTTATATTTCTGATTCTAACGAAGTTAAATTGGGGAAGGGGTCATGTGTACTAATTTTAAATATAAAGTAAAAATAAATAATCCATCCATTATCTATACCCGTTTCTTCCTTCTAGGGTCACGAGGGTCAATGGTGTCCATATCTATCAATCACTATGCGAGGGGCTGGGTACACCCTGGACAGGTCGCAAGTGCATGACATAATAC
>NW_013953537.1:24227-27185 GCF_001266775.1 Austrofundulus limnaeus
GTCCTGACCTGTAGATGAGTGTAAACTGCAGAGGCCTGACCCGACGATGTAGCTTGTCTGTGCTGGCTCATTCCTTTGAAGAGTGGCTGTTTTGTTTCCTCGATGTATAACTAAGCACAGTCCTCCTGACACTTAACAGCATACACTATATTACTCTGTTTTTACCGGGGAACTGGATCTTTGGGGTGAACTAATCTTTGTCACAACGTGTTTTGGGGTTTGAAAGCCACTGGGACGTCATGTTTAGAATAAACGTATCAGTTTCTCTGAAACTCCCGCCACATATGGAATGACGACTGGTTTGGGTCTGGGTTTAGGGTCTTGATTTTCAGCTGGTTGTTGGCTGGAATCCTGTTTGGGTTTCTTGTCTGCTTTCAGAAAAGCCCAGTTAGGATAACCACACTGCTCCAGGGCCTTTCTTGTGTGTGAATTCTCTTTCTGCCTGGCTCCTGGGTTTGTAGGGACACTGTCTGCTCTGTGCTACAGAGTCCTGATCACTCCTAACTTGTGTTCCAGTGGGTGATGGGAATCAAAACGCAAATACTGGTCTGTATGGGTGGATTTGAGATACACATCAGTTTCCATCTGTCCCCCATCCGAAACTGAGACATCACAGTCCATGAACGCCAACCTGCCATCTTTTACATCCTCTGGTGTGAACTTTATATATTTATCCACAGAGTTGATGTGATCAGTGAAATGTTGAACTTCCTGGGATTTAATTTTAACCCAGGTGTCATCAACATGTTATAGTAAAATACTTGTACTTGTACTCAAGCATCACTCAACACTGCTCAGTGAAGACAGGAAGGGGAAGCCAGAACTTTTGTTTGTTGGATCATTTAGTCACAGTAGATTCTAGTGGCAACTGTTGTGAGAGAATTTACAACCTCAAACTAAACTCATGTTTCCTGTTTGTGTTTGTTTCTCTTGGTTTTTCAGTCTCAGCGTGAAGCTGTCCCATGATGCAACATGTTTCCTCAACACCTGCAGTGACAATGATGGCCACCCAGAGTGTTCCTTCTCCATCTTACCAAGAGAGCCAACAGGTGGGAACACCATCTTAAGCACTTTACAGTCAACATGGTAAATACTTCATTCAGTTTTTATTGCCCACTGACTTAAAGCAAAGGAGAATTTTGATGTTTTTACCCATCTGTGTGTGTGTGTGTGTTACCAAAATGTACTGTATATCCTTTGTTATAATGATGAAGTTATAATCATTTTGGTCAAGCTTTAAATATAGTCATGTTCCATCTCATCAGGCTTTGCTTTTATTCTAAATACTGTATCTCTCAGCTACTACCACACCACATTTTAGTTCAGTATCTCTAAAACTCACTGAGTTGTATTTGTGTTTGCTTATGTCAATCATCTGCCGTTATGCTGGATTGATTCCAAAATTGTAACTGTAGATGTACATTTAATGATTCATTTCTAAAAATGTTTTAATAAAATCTGTTTAGTGAATCATGAGATATTTTGCTAACAGACTCCAACATTAATACTTAAGTTTTAGGCAAAAATCTTGCACAATGAGCAGTACTTCCATAAAGATAAAATGTATAAAATGTATCCTGTGGTTCATGAGAGGACAGCACAGTGATGCAGTGCTTCTCTGGGTTCTCTGGTTTTCTGTCATTAACCTGAAACCTCCATTTTAACTTAATTGGTAAGTCTAAATTGTTCCAGTGTGTAAGTGAAAGAGTAAATGGTTGTCTTTTTTGTCTTCATATGGCCCTGTGATGGACTGGAGGCCAGTCCAGGGTGTCCCCTGCTTCTTATACAGGGATAACTGGAGATAGGACATGAACACACACAGATATGATAAAAACACTATTGCTCACTTTCGCCTTTCAGCACAAGGTGATGAGAATAATTATTTCCTCTGTAGCCACAGCCAACTGTTTGTCCTGCTCTGCTGACCAGTCACTGGTGGTGCAGTTCAACATCTTCATCTGATCCTGTACTCTTCCTCCTCCAACACCGCTGTCTGCCGTCTCCCTGAGGATTTAATGTCTGGGTGGGGCTCCTAGCGGCAGCCTGCATGCTCCACAAATGCAAATGAGAGCTAGTTAAGTGTGAAGAAGCTAATTTATTTCACATTTGCTGTTGGGATTAGGACTTGAAGCTTCTTCCCACCCCATCCTTGCTCAGAAAAGGGAAAGGTGGGGGTCGTTAGACTCATTTCCATAGAGATTACACGAGAGAGAGAAATGGGGTAAAGTCTAATGAAGACCAAAGATTGTGTTCACAAAGCATGTCACTCTCTTACCAAGTCCAAAGTAAAAGTACTGAACGGAGTTCTGCTTTGTTTTCATGACGAAATATCAAAGGAGCAAAAACATTCATCCTGTTTAGTGTACTTCTATCCAAACATACAGTATGGTCATGTGATACAGTCATTCAGTTAGTGTTAATTTCATTTTACAAACTTAACTATTGATCTTTAACAGCAATAAGACCTTCATGGAACTTGCTGCATCATAACAACTTGTCTGACGTGTACAAAAATTTACTCCAGCTACAGCCTCATTAGTTGTCTTGTTAGTGTTATAGAAAAATTATTTAAGAAGACAGATATAGCATACTCTACGAAAATGTCATGTCAATGCTGAGTTCTGACTTTCCCGAAGTTAACTGGAGAATGATTTGATGAATGAAAACTTAGTTCAAATAAGCAGAACAGGTGCTAAACAGTGTACCAGGGGTGCCCAAACATTTTCCTTGAGAGGGCCAAAATGAAAATATATAGGGGGCTGCGGGTCAAATGCAGTAATATATTACATGAAATAAAAATACTTTTTAAAGTAAAGTTCTTTATTTTTAACGATTAACCTATGCAATGGCCCTCTTTTGTTTTAGTCTGTGCACTTGGAGAAAGTCTGCCACACGCTCAAGTAGCAAAGGCTCATGGGACATTTCATAAATTGATAAAATATGAGTTTTTGTGTCCTT
>NW_013953537.1:27210-29836 GCF_001266775.1 Austrofundulus limnaeus
CAGTAATATTTGGGGTCACAAGTTTTTGCCATGAATATTTTGTGGGTCAGAAGATAAAAAGTTTGGGAACCACTGCTCAAGACTATAGCAAGGGTGTGTCTCCATTTTATTTTTAATTTTTGGTTTTCCCATAAAACTTCCAATTTTCATTCTGTGAGCAGGTTATTTTCAAGCGTTTGTAGTTCATCATGAATGTTTTCACATTTAAATTCTACACAAGATTATAACAACATGACCTATTTGAATGAGAACTCATTTTAAAGAAGAAATTTGTCATTCTGGCAAATAATGGGAATTTTTGATTGTTTTGTATTGTGCAGAGGGCTACCTGCTATATTTTTATCTGGTWGTTTGTTTAGTTCAACCATCACTTTACCATGTAAATCTGAATTACTTTGTAATGACTCTCTTTGTTATCAGATGACAGGCACCACGCAGCAGAACAACAAGACCCCACAGGTCAACATCCCAGCAGCCTCTGCAGCAGGAAATACCTCTGTCAGTGTGACCCTTGACTCCCAGGCTCAGCTTGATTCTGACAAGAGGGCTATATACAGGTTGGTTCAGTTTCCTACGCCAAGCACTAACCTTATCTAAACAATCTGTGTGGAATATGGATGACATGTTCCAGTGAGTGTAGGCATATTGTTGGAGTAGAACTCAGCTAGTACATCAAGTGTTTGTCATGTGCTGTGCTTCGTAGGGGAGGGAGGATAATTCAGAGAGGGGAGGTTTAGACAGAAGATGGTGAGCGTTAAGTGAGGGGTCAGGAATGGTTGGGGGTTGTGGTCTTGTAGGTCTAATAGGATTAATCTAATCAAAAGAAGTGTTTAGATTTGTAGCATGAATGACTGTGAGCAGACATGAACTTTTGCCCACAACTGGTCATGTTTCATAACTAACTGAACTTTGTTCTGAAAATGTTTTCTTAGAGACAGATTCTGTTTAGCTTTCAATAATCTGTCCTTGTCATGCAGATAATGCTGACATGACAATCTACTTTAATCTTCATTAAAAAAAAAACAAAAAAAGAAAGTAATCATTAACATTTTCTGTTGCATGATTTTCCTTTTTAACGGTATTTTTATTTCAAGTGTGTATTATCATACTGTGATCTGAAGATGATTTTTGAACTGCAACTATTTCTCACAGCAGTATTACAGTGGGGTGAGAACGTTTGGGCAGCCTTGATAATTTTCCTGATTTACCTTTATAAATCATTGACTGTTTGGATTAAAAATATCAGTTAAATATATCATATAGGGGACAAACACAGTGATATTTGAGAAGTGAAATGAAGTTTATATGATTTAGAGAAAGTGTGCAATAATTGTCTGAACAAAATTAGACAGGTGCATAAATTTGGGCACCATAAAAACCTTACGTCAATATTTATTAGCTCCTCCTTTCACAGAAATAACAGCCTGTAAGCACTTCCTACAGCTTCTAATGAGAGTCTGGATTGTGGCTGAAGGTCTATTAGACCATTCTTCTTTCTGAGCATGGACAGCTCTCTTTAAGTGACGCCACATATTTTCAATTATACTCAGGTCTGTGGACTGAGATGGCCTTTCCAGAACGTTGTACTTGTTCCTCTGCATGAAGGCCTCAGTAGATTTTGAGCAGTGTTTAGGGAGGTTGTCTTGTTGGAAGATGCAGCCCCGGCTTCAGCAGCTCCAGCTTGATTCCTGGACATTGGTCTCCAGAATCTGCTGATATTGGTTGGAATCCATTAACCCATTGTAACTTTTTTTAGGTGTTAATGATGGCTTTTGTTTAGGTTTTCTTTATGGTAAATCCCATTTCCTTTGGGCGTGCTTTTTCAGTTCGGTCACAGACGTTGACTCCAGTTTCCTCCCATTCATTCCTCATTTGTTTCGTTGTGTATTTTCTGTTTTGGAGACATATTGCTTTAAGTTCTCTGTCTTGACACTTTGATGTCTTCCTTGGTCTTCCAGTATGATTGTCTTTAACAACCTTCCCATGTTGTTTATATTTGGTCCAGATTTTAGAAACAGCTGACTGTGAACAACTAACATCTTTTGCAACACTGCAAGATGATTTACCCTCTTAAGAGTTTGATAATCCTCTCCTTTCTTTCAATTGACATCTCTGGTGTTGGAGCCATGATTCATGTCCGTCCACTTGGTGCAACAGCTAGAGCTGGTCGGTTCCTGAGCTACTCGAGTTAATGATTCGAGTCCTGGCACTGAATCAGGTCCCACGAATCTGAAGTCTAAATGAACCCAAAACAGCGTCACCTGAATGCTTCAGACTCATACATGTCAGTTCGCTAACTCACCGGCTGCTGTCGGGTCAGAGCTCTTGGTTCACCTCCCCGGAAACAGTTTGGACTCGTGTCGAGCCAGGTTCGAGGCGGTGCTCGGTTCATCTGTCCGGAAACTGTTGTGGTCGAGACGAGTCGGGTCCGAGCTGCTCGGTTAGCTCCAGGAAAAGCTCCAGAAAAAGCTCCACTGCTCCGGTTTAACTCAACCAGAGCTGATTTGTAAAAATGCCAACCATAAAAATCATCAGACTCAGGCTGAGGAAGTACTGAATTAAATATTGCTGTAATCACGACTCTCATCAATCCCTGCGTGTGTGTGTGTGTGTGTGTGTGTGTGTT
>NW_013953537.1:29846-32732 GCF_001266775.1 Austrofundulus limnaeus
CACCTGAGCAATGCATGTCACTAGTTTCACCATACAGGAGGCGTCTTGAAGCTGTCATTGACAACAAAGGCTTTTGTACAAAGTATGTATTACTTTAAACAATACCTTTTCCCCGTGCCATTCCACATTATTACAAATAACTTCATTTCTGGACATTTATGGTTTGATTTCTTTGTATGTATGGATCACTTGGATTGTTACCAACATCTGGTGAAAATTTCATGTCATTATCTCCTCTAGTAATATATTTACTGAGAAAAATGTTGACGTGTTCATACTTATTCTACCCGCTTTATGTGGTCACAAAGAGACTAGATTTTCAATTCAATTTATATGTCACAAAATTTCCTTCAATATCATGATCTTTTCATTCTTTGCACTGATTATATTAATCATGAACTGATCTCACTGTGTCAGTTTAACTTGAGTACCATTGATTAAGACTGAGAAGAAATGACTGGAATCTGTTTATCAGCAGTCTATCCCACTTGATGGGTGGGAGAATTTCCAGGATTAAAACTGTGCAAAGACGTTGAGACAGAGGTCACAAGCATGACTGATGCTGTGCAATCTGCTGATAAGTCTGTTTGTCCAGAGAAAGTCTGGAGGCCGTCAAAGCAGCCTGGTGGACTCCAGAGTTGTCTGGCCTCCGTAAGGTAGTAATGGTGAAGATACAGATCCCAACCAAGCAAAACCAGGTGGGAACAGTTCATACAGTCCCGCAGTCTCTATAAAAGTGCTCTATGGGAGTGTAACAGATTGTCTTAGACAAAGTTTTGTGAAATTGTTAAAGGGCCTAGTGCCTCTTCTAAACTTTACAAACTTCTTGCAAACTTATAAGTACAGCTGATATTTCGTGTCTAATTCACCAAATTTCAAACAAATTTGGTGACTTTGACATTCTTACACTTGAGTAACCGGTGATGTTTTTACAGACTAAATTAACTATACTCTGATTAAAAGTTATTAAATATTTTTTTCATCCCCCCATGTTAAAAGTAATAACTGTACAAATACCCCTAAAACTGTAAACAGAAAATGGTGTCGATGAATAAGAAACTTTGCCAATTTAATTCCAAGTTATGTTTGTTCTTACCTTACATTAAATTAGAAGCACAAGTGAAAACTACCTATCTGTCTAAAAATCAATGAAAAGATGGTTAACAATCGCTCTTTTCTTATGTGAGGGTCTCTCAGGGCTCAGTTGTAGGTACCCTCCTCTCTTGTTTTTATTTGGTCCTGCTTGAAAACATTTTTAGAAAGCGTTTATTTTTATTGCTACAAAGACAACTGATCGGTTTAAATCCCCCTGAAGAAGTAAAATAACTAATTTTTTAAGCCACTGCATGGAAACTTTTTAAAACTGTATGTCTAGAAACTTGAAGTTGTTGTTTTTCATCTCCATAGATCTAATTTTTTAGTTCATTTTATTGAAGTGTTTTTTATCTATTTTTATGAAATACCTGTTTTTACTTTGGTTTTTTTTTTGTTTGTTTTTTAGATCTTGTGTTTTTTATTGTACTGCAGAGTATTTTGGTATTGTGGTTGTTTAAAGTGTTTTATAAATACAGCTGGTATGGTATGAATATTCTTTCAATGTTAAATGTTCACAAATGTTCTGTGAATCTTCAGAAAATATTGATGTTTAAAACAAGTTTCCAAGATCGTAAACTCTTACAATGTGTGTGTGTGTGCATGTGTTTGCTACCTGATGGGGATGAATTTTGACCATTTTCCTGGTACACACTGGCTGTTGAGGATCCACTGTTCCATATGGGGACAAAAGCCCAGTCCCCATTGGGGAACGCACTGTTGTGGGTCAGGGGTTCGATTTAAGACTAAGGTGTGAATTGAGTTTAGGTTAGGTTTAAGGTAATGGTTAGGGTTAGTGTTAGGCAATATCAATGACCAGTATGTGTGTGTGTGTGTGTGTGTGGACATGTTTTTTCCTAACCATTTTCCTGAAAAATCAGCCTCGTGGGGACTGAACAGCCATTGTAGGGACCAATGCCCAGTCTCCACAGGTATGAATGCAAATTACGGGTGGGGGGTTGGGTTTAGGACCATGGTGTGAATTGAGTTTAGGTTAGTTTTAGGGTCTGGTAGGTACCTGTGAGGTTAATTTTAGGGTAAATGGTCAGGGTTAGGATATAAAATTTCCAAAAAATGAATGRAAGTCAATCCACGGTCCCCACAGGGGTATAAAAACCATATATATGTGTGTAGGGGGGGGGGAGAAGAAATGAAAGTGGAATGCAGTACTACAGTATATGTGTAAGACGTAAGAATTAGATGACTTAAAGATGATATGAACTGAATTCTGCTACATTTGCKCTTGTCTCTCCTCAGACACCCATTGTTCCCGCTGCTGGCACTGCTGTTTGAGAAGTGTGAACAGGCCACGCAGGGATCCGAATGCATCACATCAGCCAGCTTTGATGTAGATATTGAAAACTTTGTCCACCAGCAGGAGCAAGAACATAAGCCCTTCTTTAGTGAAGATCCAGAGCTGGACAACCTGGTAAGTAAAGGGTTGGGACAACATAAGGTAACACTTTATTATAAGGCACACAAAAAACGTTTGACTACTGAGGAACAATGCAATTACACAATAGAACAGGGKTCTGCAACCTTTATGATCAAATGAGCCATTTGTGTTTTGACTCACTAACAAAATGTGTTCGGAGCCACAAAACAAGCTACATCTGTGATTATCAACTGGTGGTCCATGGGCCTTTTTGAGGCCTTTTCGGGAACCTTTACGGTCAGTGGAGGTGACGTTATAAAACTAAGATAAATTTTGTTATTATTATTATATTGCTTATTATTATAAACATCAGGACAAATGAAAAGACCATACTCATGTAGACAAGAAAAATGCTGTAT
>NW_013953537.1:32746-40164 GCF_001266775.1 Austrofundulus limnaeus
GTGTGTGTGTGTGTGTGGGTGTGTGTGTGTGTGTGTGTGTGCGCGTGTGTGTATAAACATGGTTTTAAACTACAGACTGTGAAGGCTCTGCTAAGACTTCACTTCTTATTTAGGACAGATTGCTTGTCTTGCTACTTGTCTTTCAGTCTGCTGCAATTACAGGGATTTCAAGATAAAGTTCTCTTTTTATGTCAGAAAACTATGACATTTAACAGTATAAAGTACAGTATGAAGTATTAAATTAGTAGTTCTCATTTAAACAGTACAATACAGACATTCAAATCACTCAAGTTTTAAAAAGAAAACATTCAGATTGTTACAAAGCAGAATCAGCATTGGAAAAATTAAATATTGATTAATTACTTGTACTGTGCTAAAATAAAATCAACTCACCATATACCTGCTCAAACCTAAGATTTTGGAATATAATAAACTAAACTGTTCTTTTTAAAAAATAATGAATACATAATCCTTTGTAATGTTTGCCTCTGATTCTTCTTAGATGGTGAAGGCCATTCAGGTTTTGCGGATCCACCTCCTGGAGTTAGAAAAGGTCAATGAACTCTGTAAGGATTTCTGCAACCGTTACATCACATGTCTCAAGACAAAGATGCACAGTGACAACCTTCTTCGTAACAACCTTGGAGGACCATATTCTCCATCCCATACCAGTCTCAGCATGCAGCAGGTCAGTTATGCATGAAATACATGATACTGCATTTGATACAATTGATCATAATATTCTACTACAGAGGCTTGAACTAGGCATCGGGATTACAGGAACGGCTCTAAAATGATTTAAAGCTTATTTTTGCGACAGATTCTCATTTGTAAATGTTAATAATGAAACTTCTTCTTACACCAAAATTAGTCATGGAGTTCCTCAGGGTTCAGTGATTGGAACATTCCTCTTTACTTTCTATATGCTTCCATTAGGTAAAGTTATTAAACAGCATGGGATAAATTTCCATTGTTATGTTGATGATACTCAGTTATATTTAACCATGAAACTTGATGAATCAAATTAGTTACTTGAATTAGAAGAATGTCTTATGCCTCGACCGTCTGGGTTAGAGGATCAGGAAAAAGACACGAACAAACACAGGACCGGTCCAGGTGTATTTTCCTCTCGAAGAGACACAAAGAAAACATGTTATTGATAAAAATAATTACAGTTTTTCTGCATCATTTTTAGGCAAGATGTGATATTTTAATTTCAGTTATATTACGCAGGTAAAAGAAGGTGGTCTTGGTAACATTTCTAATGTGGGAGTTAAAAGACATGTCCTGATCAAAAATAACACCAAGGTTCTTTCCATTAGAACTGAGGGTCAGATTAATGACATCTAGTCATGTTGATGGTTTGGATATATCATAACACCATTCTCCTTGAAAAGCTACATAAATATGGCATTGGAGGACCAGCACTAGAGTGGGTATCTGGTTATTTGAAAGGGAACAGTTTGTACAAATAAATGATGTAAGATCTGAACTATGTAATATCACATGTGGAGTTCCTCTGGGTTCTGTATTTGGACCAAAGTTATTTATTTTAAATTTGAAGGACTTGGTACATAAATGTATCAGGGCTTTTTAAGTGTGTTCTGTTTGCAGATGATACTACATTCAATTGTTTGGGTAAAGATATGTAATGGATGTTGCAGATAACACAGACAAAATTTGTAAAATATAAACTTGGTTTAAACTTAATAAAATATCATTAAATTTGGAGAATATTGATATTCAGTAAGAAAATTCTTGATGTTCCATTTAAAGTTGATGTTGTTGAGATTTGTTGAGTCAGTGAGGTGAAGTTTCTGGGTGTTATCATTGATCAAAAGCCAACATGGAAATCTCATACAAATTTTTTAAAAACAAAAATAGTTAAATCTATTGCAGTACTGAACAAAGTAAGGGAGTTATTTGATGATAAAGTTCTGTATATGTTGTATAATGCAATAATTGTTCCACAATTTATTGTAGTGATGTTTGAGGTAAAGCATGCAAAACAATTACAAATCCTGTTTTTGTTTTACGGAAAAGAGCCGTTAGAATTATCACCAGAAAACATTACAGTCACCCATCAAATATATTATTTTATCAGTTGACATTACTGAAGTTCTATGATTTGGTTGATTATAATATTTTATCCATTATGTATCAAGTTAATAAAAGCACATTACCTCTTATCCAATTTTATTTTATTAAAAGAGAGATGTTACAATAGACATGGGCATAGTGGAGAGAGATGTTTGTAAAACATAACTTTTGAACCAGTTTAAAGGAATGGTATACTTTAATCCAAGGAATAAAATTATGGAACAATCAAGAGAGTGATGTTAAAAATGTCAGATCAATGTGTGTGTTTAAGGGAATGATCAAAGTTGGTTTGTTGAAAAAATATGAAATGGTATAATTTGTATCTATAAATTTTTGATCAGGAAGGAGTTAACTATTTTTTTTTATTTGAAGATTATTATTGTTCGAATTAATTTATTGGAAAAAAGGGGTAGATATAAGATTTTTTTCTTTCTGCTGCCTTTCATTTTAGTTGTGATTTCTATTTCTTGTGTATAGAATTTGTTTTTTTTTTAAGAAATGAATAAACATTATAAAACTAAAATAAAATAAAAAATAATATCATTCAGTGAGCTCAACAGGACAAAAACTGTCCAAACCTAAATCAGGTTCTAGTGATATTTCTAAAGCTGCCTGATCTGTCAGAGAATCAATAGCAGGAAGTTTGGCTTGAATTTTACAGTATCTCTAATTTAAATAATTTTATCTATAAAGAATGTCATGAAGTAATAACTACTTAGAGTTATAGGGATACATGGCTCAACAGAGATAGGACTTTTCATTAGTCTAGCTACAGTACTGAACAGAAACCTGGGATTGTTTTTATTCTCTTTTATTAAATATGAATAATATGCTGTTCTAGCTTTACAAAGAGCTTTCTTATATGTTAGTAGGCTGTCTCTCCAGGTAAAGTAAAATTATTCTATGTTAGCAGAGCACCATTTTCTTTTCAGCTGTCTAGATTCCTGTTTTAATGAATGTAACTCTGAATTAAACCAAGGTGTGGTCTTCCTCTGATTGATAACTTTCTTTTACAGAGGAGCAATTTCATCAAGAGAGGTTTGCATTAAAGTTGTAATATTATCAATAAGATCATCTAAGTTACTGCTTTCTGTTACATTACTCTGTGAGACAGAGGGAAAAAATGGAAAAGATTCTTTAAAGGGGCAATATTATGTGTTTTTTAGGCATATATTCAAATTTTATACTATAATAAAGTATCTTTGTCACCTTTAGTTGTTATTAAAATGCACTTTTCATGTTTAAATAGAAAATACATTTGTCTTCTCATCATTTCCATTTCTAAACACCTTGAAATTGGCCTCTGTTTCTTTAAGAACTTCCTTCCGCTTCTGTCCTGCCCATTTAAACACGTCATCACAGCCGCTTCTCTCTACAGGAGTCTGCTGTTTATAACCTGTAGCCTCGTAGCAGAATTTGTTATAAAGATAATAAAAAAGAAGCAACATTATATAATTTCTGTTTTGTAAAATTGCATCTATGGATACATATGAACCTTACTGTTGGACCAGAAAGTATGTTTTCTAAAGAACCAGAGCGATTACCGAGACAACGTCTCAGCTGATAAAATTATTTCAGTCATTCTCACAGACACACACTACTGATCGTAATAAGTTACAAATCTGAACACAGACCAAACAAGGATGTGAACAAAACAACATGAATTGCTTTTCAGCTTACCTGAAGATGACAAGTGTTTACTTAGTTGGTGCCGATAGACTGCAGGAGTGTGTGTGTGGGGGCGGGGGTCAAAGGTATTTTTAATCTGAAAAGGGCTGTAGTATTAAGGGTTCAGCAGAGAGTTTCAGTTTCACCAGTTGTTTTTTGCTTTGTTGCTGCCAAGAGCCTGGAGGAGACACGGTGCAGGGGGTGGGTAGGTGTGCTCTGTGATGAGGAGGCTCAGTTTGGAGACACAGCCCAGAGGGGGAGCTAGTCTCAAATGGCGATTCTAGTACCAACTAGTCGTTTTTGCTCCCTTGCCTAGCTGCCTCAGGACACCACAGGATTTCTCAAACATGCATGAATGAGTCAAAGCAAGACTCTGGACATGTATTTGATGAGAGGATATTATATAAAGTTCAAGAAAGTTGATTTTACATGATATAGCCCCTTTAAGTAGATCTGAAAGTCATCAGCAGAAGAATGAAAAGAGATTTTGAAATTTCTAAAAAAAAAAATGAGCCAAAGGGGAGCATATAAATAGAAAATATAAAAGGTACAAGAATGGATCATTGGAGAACTTCACATGTGAAAGGGGAATGAGGAGGAAACAAATTCTCAGAGACTTACAGAGAAACTCCTGTCAGACAGATAAGACCTGAACAAGTCAAAGGCAGAGCCTTTGATACCACAGAGCTCCAGCCTGGAGATCAAAATGTTATGGGGAGCTGTGTCAAAGGCAGCTGTCAGGTCTAAAAAGGATAGACCAGTTGTCTCCTGAATCTGTAGATAATAAAAATCATTATAAACATTTAGAGGTACAGTCATGTACTGTGAAGGGCTTTAGTACCAGATTCAAGCATGAATCAGTCTGATATTAAGAATACTGTGAGCATTAAAAAGTACTACAGTTAGCTTAAAATTACCCTTTCTATAAATTGTGATTAAAAGGAACTAGTTGGAAAAGCAACATTTGGACATGAAGATGTCTTCATATTCTTAACTATTTTCTCCAGCTGGTTAAAAGACACCGGCTCATACTGATTAAAGACCCAGTAAACACAAGACAGTGATCAGAAAACATATAGTATCATCGTTACGAATTGGCAAAAATGAACCCAGGGTGCAAGCAGCTTCAAAAAGGAAAAAAAAGATTTATTAAACAAAAATTGCTGACAGGGCAGCACAAAAACTCACTGGGTGTAGCGTGGCAAGGCAAGGCAACAAACATACAGACTGAGAACAGCACAATGATCAGACAGGGAAGTGGAGACAAGACTCAGAATATAAAAGGTGAGACTAACGAGCACAAACAGGAAACACCTGGGAGAGAAACATGAGGAGCAGGTGAGAGTGGGCGGGGCTGGAGCAAAGGCAAACAGGAGGAAGAAAACAGATGACAAGACAGAAACTAAAATAAAACATTAACACAGACACAAATCATAACAATCATCACAAACCTTTGTGTTTAAAACCTTAATTTCATATATTTTTTTAAAAGAGCAATGCACATTGATCAATATTTCAGAAATATAAATGTGCCAGACATAGCACAATAGACTATCCAGTAGACTGGACAGAGTTTAATAAAACTTTCAGAAAGTAATCACTGGATGTCCATCTAGAACTGATTAAATTTTGGAGACACACAAGTTTAAGATGTCCGTCTAAACAAATAATAAAATAGTCAACACAGAAACTCTTTTAAACTCAATCAATTTTACAGCTATTTTGGTGGTAACAGTCATTCACAACACATACACTGAGCTCTAACTCTTAAGGCTGCATCACATGGCAAGATTTTCAAATTGTCGTCCAATTTTCAAAAACTGAGACCCCACATGAGGATAAAAAATCATGGATATACCGGGTTTGGTCCTACAGTGTGTTATGTACAGCCACACGGCAAGAGACAACACACCACACATGAAAAGATGAATGAAATATTCATGAACATTTAGATGTAAGATGTGATATCATGACGGACTTCCTGAAATCTTGCGAGAATTCAGATGTCAGAGGAAAAAATCTCCACCTCCAGAGAGGTGTGAGTTCTGAGTAAATAAACATTTGCGATGAGGAAGAAACAATACTGATCACTTGTGGACTATTTTTACCAGAGGAAAAACAATTCCATAGAATTTTTAACATCCAGCGGACTTACTTTTGACCAAAAGATTATTCTACTTTAAAACTCAGGTGATATGTATATTTTCATCAAATGCTAGGACTTCAATAAATTGTTTTTATTTGACACTTTCACTGTTTTAAGTGCACTTACATTTCTATATTGTATTTTTTTTTTACTTCAAACAGGTCTTTTTAAAAAATGAGATCTTGCTTTTTAACAAGTATATCTGTGTGAAGGTGAACTAAACAAATGTTCATTATTGCCTCCTTCTGTGACTCTCCAGGAACTAATCCAGACCTCCTCCCCATCCATGACCTCTGTCTCCAGCTCTGGTAACCCTTCAGGAAGTGTGTTGTCTGTCGGAGGTCTGCAACAGGGCAGTGTCACCATGACCTCTGTCAACTCACAAGTGGTGTCAGGTAACCGTCTGACTGCACACATACCGGCCCAATTTTTAATATGAAGCATGAACAGGGATTATCCTTCGTGCTAACATTTTCTAACATCTATGATATCCATTAGTGGAACAATCTCGTTTCTGATCCACATACATGAGTTTTCACAATGTTTTCAATCAATGACTACTGCAGTCTCCAAATTGTTATTTTCCTTACATGAAAACCAGAAGATGCATTTTTATAGAAATGTGACTTGACTGCCTGCTTTTTATTACACATATTAAGGTATTTTTTAGATTTTGTGATACTGCTAATGCAACAGAAATCTTTTCATGTCTGCCATTAGTTAACAACTAGATGTCACATTTTTATAAGTGAAACAATGTTGTGGATATTTTTCCTTTAACTCAAAACATTTCACTTTTCCTTTACGGAACAACAAGTTTCTGGTTAAAATTTACTTCTATCAAAGTGTATCTCCACCTTGCAAGCAGTGGTTGACATTTTTTAACCATACAATTAGTACAGTATGTGTACGTATTATTATAGGCACCATCTCCCTGCAACCCTACACGGGACATTTTTTTATACCAGCTTGAGCTGGTATAAAACAAATAGGGATAGAACTTTGGTGACATGCAAATATTTATTTAACAAAGACAGAAATGTGTGGTCCAAGAATGAAGGTACTCCATTGGGTAACATTTTCTTTTTCTGTCCCTAATTACCATGCAATAACATGGTAATTATGGATTATGGATTTAACCACTGTTCGGGTTTTTTTTAACCTAGGAACTCAGAGAGACACAGCAAAACCCGGCCGAACATTAAATCAATGACAACAGAGGCAAGTGAGATTTTTTAAGATTCACTTTGCAAAGAGGAGAACCCATGCACTTAGCTTTGCTCTGATGAGCTCAGAGAAGTCCAATGAAGTTCTGACCTCTGTGGCCGTGATCAGTTCTTTTATTAAAATACGTAAATGTTGCGTCACAAGTAAAACAACGAATCAACATCATTTGCTGGAGATATCACAAAACACAGGAGCCAATGAAAACGCTGTTACTGGGGTTACGGTGTCTTTATAAAAAACCATGAATACTTGTTTTTGTACTGGACAGTGGAAACTT
>NW_013953537.1:40178-47231 GCF_001266775.1 Austrofundulus limnaeus
CACACACACACACACACACACACACACACACACACACACACACACACACACACACATACACACACACACACGCATGCACAATTAGTGTCATTAGCATGTCTTTTATGTCTGGTGCATTTGAATGCTTCGTTGTAATGTCAAGGCAGTAGTACACTGAAATGTTAATCCTGCCCTGTGGAAAACCCCTTTAACCCTAAATAAATCAGTGTTATTGCCTTTGATCACTGCACTCTGTGGGGCTCAAACAGAATGCGAAAAGAGTGTGTTGATCAAGGCAAATTAAGCAAGGAGTAAAAAGACCCTGCTCCTCCTCCTCCCTTTGTCAGGGTTAGAGGACATCAATAAATTTAATCCCCCAACCTTCTTGTTTGCTGTGATTTTGATTGCAAGACTGACAAGCAGTTAACAAGCCTCTGCTGGTGGTGCAGGATGCGGCTTCCAGTAGCTGCTGAGGCCACTTGATACTCACTGCAGCAAATTATCCCCTCAGGTGGGACCTTGTACCAGCCGGTTGCCATGGTGACATCGCAGGGGCAAGTGTTAACGCAGGCACTACCTCCGGGAACCATCCAGATCCAGAACTCACAGGTAAGGCAATAAGAACGGCTGTGCCTCTGCCAACTCCCATTGTCTCACCACCCACTGCTTCACTGTTTTATTATTAAAAGGGTCTCTTTATGTTCCACACAAATACCTTCTGTCTCCCCCAAGCTTCTTTTCATTGTCTCTGCCTGAATATAGCCTCCCTGCTGCTAAACAAAATAGAAATAATTTATTTGTGATGTTTGGTAAAAAAAATTTACCACCCTGTAAGGTTTGACTGCAGATGGAAGTAAGAGTGTACTCATGTTATTTTTAGAAATTTTCATTACAGTAAATAAACACACACTTTGTACAGAAGACGCTCACTGTCGCCGTATGTTTCCTGTCATTGAGCCCCATTTGGCAAACTCATAAAAAGAAGCTCATTCAGAAGAGTGTATGGAAGTATAGTGGATCACAAGCAGAAAAAGTGTTAAAGGCCTTGAAGGAACATATTGCCCACCGCCTTTCATGCCAGAGTTTTAGACTAAGATCATCTTGTGATGAGAAATGATGGAGTTGTGGTCATTCTTACACTAAACATTTTTCAACTACAGCCTTCAACCTCCCATAAAGGTCAGCAATAAGATGTTATATTTATATGACAAAAGAACACTTAGTTTTATTTATAATTCTTCTTTTTTTTGTCTCAGTGGAGTGTGGCTTGTGGACATTCAGGAGACAGAGTGAACGAACTTTCTCCTTCTTATATCCCACCACTGACAGGCAAAAGTAGACAATAAATGTCTACCTTTGTAATGTCTACAATAATAATAATGTCTACCTTTAACATAGGTAGAACATAGGAGATGGTTGAAAGAACACTGGTTGCAGTTAAAAGCTTGTCCTGACAGGATGTGGATTCGAATCAAACAGTTTGTACTTTGAGGAGGTACCGTAGTACTCTGGGTGTTAGCAACCTTGCAGACATCAGGGATGGTCTGTCCAGCTTTAAGACTGTCTGGGTTCAAAGCAGGAAGTAGTAGTAGTAGTAGTAGTAGTAGTAGTAGTATTAGTAGTAGTAGTAGTAGTAGTAGTATTAGTAGTAGTAGTAGTAGTAGTATCCTTTATTTAACCAGGAAATTGACTCATTGGGATTTAAAACCTCTTTTTCAAGAGTAACCTGGCCAAGACAGCAGCAAAAAAAAAACAAAACAAAAAAAAACACAAAAACAACAAATCCAAACTTCAAAACTAATAGACATCACAGAACTAAACTTGAGGGCATCTGCAGGTGCCAAGTGATCTGGGGTCGGATTTATAAAACTGGCGTACGCACAATTTGAGRVCAGAAACTTGCGTACGCCACTTTTTACGCCAAGGTTGTGATTTATAAAATCCAAACTTGATGTGAAAATGTGCGGTGCCTCACGCCAGCTCTGACCCATGCGTACGCTCATTTTGGAGACGTGAAACTGCGACACAGATGGTGAATAGAAGAATTAGAGTCACACTGTGTCATGATCACTGTCAGATATTTAATTTACCTTCATTATCAGACTTAGATTTTTTATTCAACTTTATCATCAGCTTTCTTAACAGTAATATTTATGCTTCTGCTGCTGAGCCATGAGGACCTTTGAAATAAAAAAAAACTTAAATCTAAAATAAAAGTTCCCGTGCGCAAATCCCAGGCAGCAAAAGTCACGCTTTGGATACACACGCAGGGCGCATTACCTCGCCAGTGTTTGTCACGCGCGGGCGGGGGTGTCTGCCGCAGATAACAGAGCAGGCAGGAGGGGGAGAGGACGAGGAGAAGAGCGGTGGACTTACTTCAAATTTTATCTGACTTTTTTAATTTTATTTTTATTGTTTTTATCGTCCTTCAGGCTCTGATGGAAAATTAATTTGAAGATGAGTATTTTTTTTATAAAAATCGTTAGATTACTCTAAAGCAAAATGAGGGAAAATCTGTGTCAATTACAGACATTCTGTTCAVGTGAGCAGCTGTCAGTCAGCACCTGTCATCCTCCAGACGCACGACGGAGCATCTGAACCAATCACTTTTGTTGACACTGATCAGCTGACTGATTTAAATACATCTTAACATTCATGAGGTACTTTACATTGACTGTTTATGGTTGAATGTGGGCGTGTAGAGTGTAGAACCTGAGGCGGGACCTCGTGCGCAAACTCTGACGTGCGACTGTGATTTATAAAGGAAAGATGCGCAGAAACGTGCGTATGCATGGTTTTATAAATCTGAATTTTTTTTGGCGTACACCATTTCCGCCTTTTGGCCGTACGTTCACTTTTAGTATGGTTTCCACGCAATCCTTTATAAATGAGACCCCTGGTGTCTTTGTCCTTTAAAATTGATTTGAATTGTCCCAAGGTAACAAGAGATGACAACTTCAAATCCTTCTGTGTGTTATTCCAAGTGGCAGGAGCAGAAAATCTCCAAGTTCAGTTCTACCTTTTGGCATCTGCATCACAATGATGTCCTGAGAGCGCAGATCATAATGGCTGCAGGTTCTAGACAGAAATGAGCATAAATATGAAGGAAGATGCCCAAGAATGTATTTATAGATAAAAATCAGCCAGCGAGAGAGTCTGTGAACAGTCGAAGATGGACATTGTGCTGTAGCATACAAAGTGCAGTGATGTGTTTGATAGCTACAGTTTGTCATGTAACACAGTGCACAGTGATAAACAGCATCCATTATTAAGGGTGTCCACTTGGACAATCAATCTCACCAGGATGTCAGACCCTACGTAGGCTGACCATGGAAGGTTCAGGTTAACAAGGAACAAATGGACTGGTTCTCTGTGGTTCCAGTTCAGTTTTAGGTTAATGACTCCTTCGACATTCAGAATCTGTGAAGTATGATGGTCAATCGAGAAGCAGAAAGGCTTCTGGACCAATTGGAGGTCCGAGTGTTCTTGGGCCAGGATGTCGTAGAGAGCCTGGCTGGCGGATTTGTCTGTCCAAAGAGACAAGATGACATCATCAGTATGAGACCCATGGATCTTCAGGCCATTTACCCATGCGAGGTAGTCTCTAAGAGCTGAGGGTTATAGTACATGCAAAAATTGAAGCTCGGATTCAGGAAAAGTAGTGTGGTTTTCGTCTTGGTTGTTGAACATTGGACCAGCTCTACACCCTCAGCAGGGTCCTGGAGGGTGCATGGAAGATTGCCCAACCAGTCTACATGTGTTTTGTGGACTTGGAGAAGGCGTTCGACCATGTCCCTTGGGGTGTCATACTGGGGGTACTCCGGGAGTATGGGGTACCGAGCCCTTTGATATGGGCTGTTAGGTCCCTGTACGACTGGTGCTAGAGTTTGTTCCGCATTGCCAGTAGTAAGTAAGACTTGTTTCTGGTGAGAGTTGGACTCCGCCAAGGCTGCCCTTTGTCACCGATTCTGTTCATAACTTTTATGGACAGAATTTCTAGGCGCAGCCAAGGTGTTGAGGGGATCTGTTTTGGTGACCTTAGGATCACATCTCTGCTTTTTGTGGATGATGTGGTCCTATTGGCTTCATCAGATCGTGATCTCCAGCTCTCACTGGACCGGTACACAGCAGCCGAGTGTGAAGTGGCCAGGACGAGGATCAGTGCCTCCAAATCCGAGACCATTGTCTTGAGCCGGAAATGGGTAGCATGCCGCCTCCGGGTCGGGGAAGAGGTCATGTCCCAAGTGGAGGAGTTTAAGTATCTTGGGGTCTTGTTCATGAATGAAGGAAGAATGGAGCGGGAGATCAATAGGTGGATTGGTGCTGCGTCTGCAGTGATGCGGGAGCTGTACCGATACATCGTGGTGAAGCCAGAGTTGAGCCAAAAGGCAAAGCTAGGAAAAATGAGTTTTTTTTCTTTCTGACTCCTTATTAAACACAAGACTGATAGATTGTTGAGTGAAAAAAATCTATCCTGCTATCACTGTTGTTGTTTGCATGCTTATCTAAGTGCTTCGCTACATTGGGAGTGCTATGGGAGGGCAGAGGGAAAAATTATAACAATTTATCCCCTGTGACTGCAACCCAACTATGAACACTTGATCAGATGTCCAAAATGACTTAATCACCAATCTTCTGTCTCACGGTGTACTAATGTATAAACCAGTCTTTACAGTAACCATCTTCTAGCTAATATGATAAAACAAATGCATCTTTGTTCAAAAACTGGAAACATGACAGAAGAATAGGGTAGACCTGTGTGAGGTATCACTAAGTCCTGGAGCCTCATGTACAAAGACTTGCATGGATTTCTTTCTGAAACGTGGCGTACGGTCAAATCCAGAAAACGGCGTACGCACAAAAAAAATCCAGATGTATCAAACTATGCGTACGCTTGAATCCATGCACATTTCTTTTGTACATCACAATTAATGTGGAACTGAGAGCATGTGAGACACCTCCCCCGACACGCCTTCATTAACATATGTTAAACAGATGCAAATTACTTCCTGCATGTGTGAAGGACACGTTTGTTTGATCCCTGCGCGATCAGAATTGATTTCTTGAGTCAAGAAAATAATGAATTTAATATAAGTAAGTAGTAAGTAAACTTTATTTCTATAGCACCTTTCACAGACACAAACATCACAAAGTGCTTCACAGAAAGCAATAACAACTAAAAACAATAAAACAGGTCACAAATATAAAGAAACAACAGTTCCTAAAAAAAAATCCTAAGTAAGAATAGGAATCAAATATGTTTATCACGCAAAGAACGAGTGATTGTGTGTCGGGGTGTGTGTGCGTGCATGCTGCTGTGGTGCGCAACTGGCTCAACCATCCATTCTGCGTCTGAAAATATTAACTTTGCACACGAGTTTATTACTATAGTTACTGTAAACCCAGAGGAACTTAGATGTTTGGTAGGACATAAATCTTTATTTCATAGCTGATATGAAGAAACGAGTTTCTGCGCCTCAGTGGAGAGTTTTCATAACATGACTTGATGTTGGAGAGTCTCTGCAAAGGCCGTGCACGCCGCAGCCTTTGTGCACAGTCTGTTTGTCTGTCAAGCTTTTGCTCTCCTACTTACAGCATTTTCACAAGTTGTAATGTGTACATTCCACATGTCATTTTAGAGAAATCTACAACAACGTAAATGCCAAGTATGAAACACCACAGCCGGCGAAGGTGCGCGTGCTCCAAAGCACGACCATAACTCAGCCTTTAGAATCATATGGATGAGACAATTCCATTGGGCACGATTCTGCTTTGGGTGGACTGGACCGGCACAGTCCCGATCGGTCTGCCAGCTCCCTCTGAAAAGCTCCTGTGGAACCCCAGTTTGATCGCTGCTTCTGTGGTGCACGGCTCCACGCTGTGTCACGCTCCAGAGCACAGCAGGGTCAAACTGGATTATTCCTGAAAATGGCTAGTGAGCCACTCTTCATCGTGGATCAGAAAATTATATCTATTTATAAATAAATGCTCTGTGTGTTACACTCTTTATTATATCCAGCAGTAAGGCTGAATCCGTTCCAGTTATATATATTTTTGGCACAACTTTGCATGTCCTTTTTTTAAACTGTGTCCATGTGGATGTAATTATTGTTAATCATGTGTGTCTGGTGTGAACAATAATCATTTTCACATCATGAACAGTTTCTCAGAATCACCTCTAAGTGTCGCCAATGGAACCAAAACCACAGAAACATGCGTACGCCAGCCCTGGAGTTGGCGTGGGTCTGCGCACATTTCCACGTTCATTTCAGTTTTGAGACATCTGAAGTTTTGCGTGGAAAATTGCGTACGCAAGCTTTTTGTGTGAATGCACCATTGATACATGAGGCCCCAGTTCTTTACAAACCTCCATAGACTGTAATCCATTGATACCTTAGAAATGTATCAAACACTGGTAGCACTTGTGCTCTATTCACAGCAGCCCTGACTTTAAAAGGTGCCTCACCTTATCCATGTAACTCTTAGAAAACCCCACTGGTAACATGGACCGAGCCAAAACAGAGTACTGTACTTGTGATGAGAATCGAACACCTCCCTGTAGCTACTTTGCCGACAGCCATAAGTAATTATTCACTTGAGCTCTGTGCTGCCAATTAACTCCATCTCGCTTTGCCCTGGAACATGTGCACTCCCAGGACTGAGAGCAATAAGAGAGGGGTTATCCAAGTAAAGCCCTACTGCAACTGTAATGAGTCTTTTTTATGAGTAGGTGAATGCATGTTAAGTGTATTTATTACAATTGTGTTTGTGTGTATGTTTGTTAAATATGGGTTTATACAGTAAGTGTGCATCCATATAGGGCATCTTTCTGCATGTTTTGAAATCTTTATGCTAATGAATTTTATGTATTGTATGAAATTTTTATATTAATGCCCCTTTGTCCTGCATGGATATGAACATCAAATTTTCTTAATGAATGTTTCATTTGACAAGATTTCATACACTGATAATGGCAATATACACTCACCGGCCACTTTATTAGGTACACCACGCTAGTAACGGGTTGGACCCCCTTTTGCCTTCAGAACTGCCTCAATTCTTCGTGGCATAGAT
>NW_013953537.1:47331-49897 GCF_001266775.1 Austrofundulus limnaeus
CTGGTGAAAATTTCATGTCATTAGCACCTCTAGTAATATATTTACTGAGAAAAATGGTGACGTGTTCAATACTTATTTTACCCGCTGTAAATGTTTACCTGCCTGTCATAACATGGCAGTTCTGACTGCAGGCTGTGCTCAGAACACAGGAAAAAGAGTGTCCTGTATGGGACACTATAATTTGGCTGAAAATATGGGACATCCCAGCTAATACATGCCAGTTGGCAACCCTAACAACATACTACAAACCTATACTTGACAGCTTTTTTTTCATTTGTTTTAAGGAACATTACTCAAATTCAGTTGTCATAGTGATGCTTCAGAAGGTGTTTTTGCTCCTTCTACAGAAAGAGTAGTAATTGATAGTCACTTTTTTCCCGTGGCAACAATAACTAAGTCTTAGCATTCTCTCTTTTTTTTCTTATTGCTTTCTTATGTCTTCTATGTAAAGGTGAACGTGGACTTGTCGGCTCTGTTGGACAGCGAAGACAAGAAGTCCAAGAATAAGAGGGGGGTCCTGCCCAAACATGCCACCAACATCATGCGCTCCTGGCTTTTTCAGCATCTCATGGTGAGACTGCGAGGAAAATTTGGAACAATTGCATGATGTATATGAGAGAGTCAGGAGACACTGACAGTGATGTGTAAAAGGCAGAGATGAGGCAGAAAACAGAGGACAGACAAGTAGATTTATGTTTATCCCCTGCATCCAAAGGTAAAGTGGTGAGCAACTATTGACAGATTTTAATAAACTTGTAAAGAATTAATCTCCGACTGACTTTTTCAACTGTTGGCATCAACTCTATTTGCAGAATCTTAGCTCATGAACCACTTGTTGGATAATAATTAAACTTTCCAAAATCAGTGTTCAGATTAAACCCTTCGTGCATGAATTATGACAAACTCAGTCAGGATTTTTTTTACCAAGTGTTTTTATACTTCCTCAGGGTTGTAAAACAAGGTTTGAAAAAAAATTCAATCTTTATTTTTTAAAGAAATAATTATCTGTACACCCAAGTGTACTTCATGTGTTTTGTACTGTAAAAAACATAAATGTAATAACATGGTAATTATATAGGTATAGTTGTAATTTAGTTATACAGTTGTAATATGGTATTCTGTTGGAATGGTGGTTCCTCCACTCCTCTGTAGTCCTCTCTATTTGAGCTCTATTGATAAATGTAAAAGTTAACATAAACTAGGGCTGTCAAATGATTAATATTTTTAATCTGATTAATCCCAAAGTAGCTATGAATTAATCATGATTAATCTTAAATTTAATATACATTTCTAATGCATATTGATAAAATAAATTACTTGAGTTATTAATTAGTTTTTAATGTTTTTATTTAGAAAACAAAATTGATGCTTCGACATGATTTTTTTTTATAAAACAGGACCTAAAAAAAGCTCCAAACATATTTGAGTCAGTTAAATTTTGTGCAGAATAATGAGGTTAAATCAAGAAATCAAGGATTTTCATTCCAAATGAGAACTACATGAGGAATGAAAGATAGATACTAAGGTCACAGTTGTCAGCAAMACATAAATAAAATAAACCATAAGAAGACAAAAAAGAAAACATGTGTTACACATGGAGTTTTTTTATTTTTATTTATTTAACCTTTATTTATCCAGGTAAACTGTTTAACCACTTCTCATTTACAAACATGACCTGGCATGCACTGAGTGCATTGCAATATACAAACCTACATATTCAGCCAGAGTAAAGTGATTGTCAATTTTAATCGCGATTAAAATTTTTAATCTAGGCCCATGCAGCACTAAAATTAATCAATTAACTCGATTAATTTCACAGCCCTAACATAAACATAAAATTATGTTTTCACTAGGTGTTTTGATTCATCCTTAGGGATGTAAAACAAGGACAAAAAAGAAAGATATATTCTCTCTGAACTGAGGAGGACAGTGTGACACAAGTCACAGTCTCAGAACTAGGGCTGCACAATATATCGAAAATGTATTTTCATCGCAGTAACGGCTTGTGCAATATACATATTGCAACAAATGCATAAACGGTTTGCATTTTTGAGTTTTGTCACTCAGACGAAAGCTTGAAGTATTTCACCRATCAAATGGAGCCCTTCATATATTACTCTTCATATTTTTAAAATTCATACCAGAATGAAAATGATTAGTTTTGTTTCTTTGTTTGTTGTTTTGCTCAGAACCCAGAAAACATCAACACTACATACTTATTGTTCATTTATCGCAAGTCATATTGTTATCACAATATTAAGCACTGTTACCACACATCACAGGTTTTCCTGATATCGTGCAGCCCTACTCTTTTTTTTGTCACTTCAGTAGAAAATGAAATCAAATATTAGTTTATTTAGTTTATTTATTTCTTCATCATCAGTGACTTTTTTAAGTGAAGAGAAATATATATATTAGTTTATTTATTTCTTCATCATCAGTGACTTTTTTAAGTGAAGAGAAAATAGAGACAGAGAGAAAAACAGAGAGAGAAGTAATTAGAAAGATTAAAAGATTGAAATAGCGATTAGAAGTATATTAAATATACACCAACAAAACACAGGAC
>NW_013953537.1:49997-52335 GCF_001266775.1 Austrofundulus limnaeus
GCACCCCCTCCAGGCCAAAGCCCGACAGGCCCAGAGGCCCTGAGCCCCAACAGGCAGTCACCAGGCCAGGCCGGCACACACCCCAGCGCCCAGCCCCAGACCCCGGTGCAGCCCTACTCTGAACTGTGAATCCTCATAGAATCTTGACTGTAACTATTTTTTTTTATTAAAATATATTCTTGTTAGGTTTCTGAACTGAGCATATTCTCTCATAGCAACCTCTCTTATAGCGTGTATAATGGGTTTTTTTTTTTTGGCCAGACAGTGTTTAAAAATTTATATATATAAAAAATCTAATTACATTATAATACTATAAAATTGATTTACAACCAAAACTGTATAGGATATGAATTATTTTCAAGAACAACATTGGTAATAATTGATATTGCATTGAAGTTAAAACGTAGCCAGTGATGCATGATGTACAATTGAGTGAACATGTGTTTAATCTGTATTTTCTACAAAGATAAACTCAAAACTTGGAAAATCTTTGCATAATATGTCACCGTACATATTACTTGATGTAATCATGTTTTGTTTTTTGTTTTTTTTACCTGCAATGGTATCTTTTTATGGAGGGTAGAAACTGAAATAGCCGAGGTGTTTGGTCATTCTCCCCATCTGTCAGCCATCTTGGTTTCACTGACTATTTTTTTCCATTGCAATGACCAGCCAATAGGATTTTTTTGTATGGGATGATATAATGGCTTCCACTAGAGTGGATTATATGCAACACTGCCCAAAACTGCAGGCATATATACTGCATATAGAAAAAAAACACTTTTAAACAGCTGTACACTGTAGTGACCTCTATGCACGAAAGGGTTAATAGAACTTTTGGAGCTTAGTGACTTTTGCCATTAAAAAAATTGGTATAAGTTACTCAAATTTACTGTAAAATACACTATCACTAATGCAAATAATGTAAATTTTGTGCAGTATTAGCTGAGAGTTATCCCATTCACATGGAGCATTAATATATTTTTCAAAATGCAGCTGTGACAGGTTACTGCTGAGACCATCTTGAATCAAAACTCTGCTGCCAAAGACTGTGGGTGATATGCAGTCCTTCAAGCAATACTTAGGCCTTTAGTTTTAACATGAGTCAGCGTTCGTCTAGGTGTCTCAGATAAATGCTGTTTATTATGATGTGAAACTGCAATTAAAGTCTGAGATGATGCCTGTTCCTTGTTTCAGCATCCATACCCAACAGAGGATGAGAAGAGACAGATTGCAGCACAAACAAATCTCACCCTTCTCCAAGTGAACAACTGGTAAGATGAAGTCGAACTGTAAAAAAAAGGGCCAGGTGTGCCAAAGACTAAACGTCCACATGTAGAGTGAATCCACACGTTCATGTTACTTTAGTGCTCACTGGGGGGTGAAGAAGGCTTTGCTGCTGCTGATGACACTGAGTCGCCATCTGCTGGTTGTTCATAACCAGCACAAGTGAGACAGAACTTTTTTATTTAGACCTTAGACCTTTTTTTAACAGAGTAATGCTTTCTGTGCAGCCTGTGTGACATCCATCACAACACAAATCCACAGTTAGGGACAGATATCACTGGACTTGTGGGAAGAAAACTGCATTTGTGGTTTTTCTGCTCTTATTGAACATTCACTGTGTTTTTACAGCACTAYCACACTGGAGCAGTTTGTTTGAATAATTTAATGATTTATTGTCTTAGCCTTGTGTCCACACAGAAAGGGTGTGAAAACTGAAACTGAATCTCAGAGTAATAAAATCTGTGTTTTTGTATGGAACACACCAGGGGCGGAGTGGGGAAAWTTTTCAGCCCGGGAGTTTAATGGCCAAGACCGGCCTGATTTTTGTGCATATAAAAAATTAGGCAAATGTCATGCTACCAGGTGCATCCCAAAATGGTAGTGGCCCGGGGTGGGGGGTGGGGGGGTCTTTTTTCTTTTTTGGGGGAGCGCATTGGTTGACCTAATGGATAGCCCCTCATCAGAGCTAAACAACGAAAGCTCCTATATTTAATAGTTTTTGAGCAATAACCATTTTTGTATGTCCAGATACCCCTTTTTCAGATAAATTGGGGGTCCCGGGGGGGGGGGGGGGGGGTACTGATTGGTGAGCCTGATGGATAGAGCTTCAACATAGGAGCTTCAGATTTTTTTTTTTTTTGTTTAGCTCTGATGAACAGTTTCTGAGTTATAAGTATTTTTGCATGTCCAGACACCCTCTCTTTGGATGGAGCCCCCACCTCAAATATGGGCTCTATCGTAAAACCGTTGGCTGGCGCAGTGTAGGTCGGACTCATCTACAGTCCTGCCAAATTTCATGTTGATCGGTGCAGCTGTTTTCGTGCTACGGTTG
>NW_013953537.1:52345-57093 GCF_001266775.1 Austrofundulus limnaeus
GTGTGTGTGTGTGTGTGTGTGTGTGGGGGGGGGGGGGCATTGGTTGACCTGATGGATAGTCCCTCATCAGAGCTAAACAACAAAAGAAACCTGAAGCTCCTATGTTTAATAGTTCTTGAGCTATAACCATTTTTGTATGTCCAGATACCCCTTTTTCAGATAAATTGGGGGCACTGATTGGTGGGCCTGATGGATAGAGCTTCATCAGAGCTAAACAACAAAATAAATCTGAATCTTCTATGTTGAACAGTTTCTGAGTTATAAGCGATTTTGCAAGTCCTGACACCCCTCTCTTTGAAAGGAGCCCCCTCCTCAAATATGGGCTCTATCGTAAAACCGTTGGCTGGCGCAGTGTAGGTCGGACTCATCTACAGTCCTGCCAAATTTCATGTTGATTGGTGCAGCCGTTTTTGTTCTACAGTTGATCCAAAATCACTGAAAAAAAAGTAAATAAAATAAATTAATAAAACCGTACAAAAACAATATGACTTCCGCTTACGCTTCGCGTGCGGGGGTCATAATAAAGACAGATTACAGTTGTGTGCTGGATAGATTACAAAGCTGCCATCTTTGCTCCATCAGGTCTTTATCCCCTTGACATGGATTTTTCTGGTAGATTTTCAACCAGGCCAATCAGCGAACAAAAATAGAATGTTGTGAATCATTTTCTTTGCTGTTTTAAGCCCTATTCTCACAGGATTATTTTTTACCTAGGGACCCARTTCTATTTGTTATAACTGCATGTATTTGTAATAAAAATTCCCCTGCAAATTACCTACTAAATTTTTCAGAACTCCAAGATCCTGTAATAATACTAATCCAATGTGAAAAGGCATCTCTGTGATAGGAATCTGCTTTGTAATTAGGTGTTTTTTGTTTCCTAGGCACTTTTTTATTTGCCTGAGTATTTATTTGGAGTGTGAGTCCTGGGCCAATAAAACCCTATTGACCCATAACATGCGGCATTGAAAACAAAAGGCTAAAGAGTAGGAACAAAATAAGTTGCAAATGGTGGCTCACATCATGCATTGCACTGTGCAGTAAGAAAAATTTATACCACATCCATTCTGCTGCCTTCTCTGTGGTCAAACCAACCATCGTTATGTCCTCTACTACGTCCATAAACTTTCTTTCTTCCTCTCATCCTGCCTAGCAGCTCCATTTACATAAACGTCTACTGCAGCAGTGAATTATGGTTATGTATTATATAAGTGTAGTACTATGACTAAAATCACAAGAATGTGGAGAAACTCCTGTCATTGTAAGATCCATGATGTCACTAATGCTGGCATTTATCGAACACATGGTGGCCTTTACCCTGCAAAGTGACTCAGTGTTGAAGATCATTGTTTGCTGCTCATCAAACCTATTTTGAATTTCAAGAAAGTTTTTATAGCAATTAAAATGATATCATGACCAGGTGGACATAACATCCAAYAACAATCACAATATGATGACTAGAACTGCGAAACAGTTATGACTGGGGTCCAAGCCCGTTTATGCCTGTCAGCTTTGGCTCATTTTGTTTCCAGTATCCTGTCAATCTTGTGTGCCACAGATTTGCAGCACGATGGGGAGCTTTTATAAGGTCTGTTTGAGGACCAATTTGCTACAGCACCTGATGAGCTCCTTCTCTATGAGTGTGCCTTTAAGTGGTTCTCATCAATTTAAAGTTGACGAAATGTGTGTCTACATTTCTGGTYCCAATGGACTTATATTTGTTCTTTTGTGTTAACTAATTTTGACAGTTTTCCCTAGAACACACAGCCTTTTGAGGCCAAACACTGTACTGTATGTGTTTCTAAGCTTGTTCCCCAAATGTGGAGTTGAAAATCAGTGACTGTCCTTATAAGGATAGTAAAACAACCATGTGTGTATCTTTTCATTTTCATTCCTACATGTGCTTGAAAATGAAAAAAAAGAATCACCTAAAATCACAAGATTGTCAATAAATTCTGAAAATATTTGATGACTGGCTACACATTATTTATATATACAGTTTTTTTTAAAAGCCACTCGGGTTCAAACATTTCCATAGAAAATATGTAACTGAGGATGTGTTTTGTGTGTCTTGTGTTCTACCTCCCTCTTGTGTTCTCTTGTTATCACGCTTTCATCTCCTTAGTTGTTTACCTGTCCTTTCCTCCTCTGTCACACGCACCTGTCAGTAGTTATCTCATCAGTCTCTTCTCAGCTGTTGTTCATCGCCTCATTCCCTCTATTTGTATTTATTCTGGTTTAGTCCTCCACACCCTCGCTGGTTCATTGTTTGGTTTATCCTGCCGTCTTGGTCTCCTCGTTGTCTCCCTGTGCTTTATGGAATTTTGTGAGTTTTGCTGCCTCATCAGCTTTTTGGTTTTGTTTAAATAAATAGTTTTATTTTTTATGAGCTCCTCGAGTCCGCCTGCTTTTGGGTTCTCTCTGCGTCCAACCCTGACAGTAGTTATACATAATGCATAGTGATAAATTAAAAAATAATAATTTTTAGACCTTCACTGAGTTGCAGGTTTTTAGACAAAGTTTACTCTTCCYGATGATGAAGCATGAACAGTTGTTGATACTGAACGTTATTCGGTATAACATTGGTCAGAGTAAAAGTGTAAAATAAYGTRCAACACATGAAAGTGCTGAAACAAAACGAGCTAACAAATGCTAATATGCTACRTCAGATGCATATAAACACTTCTSCTGACTCAAAAACTACAACTCTTAGAAAAATTTGGTGTACAGTACACATTAGTTTAATACTTSACACATGAAATAATYCGAATCAAAATCASGKACAGTACACGTTTGTTTAATACYTGACACAAAAAATAAAASAACAAACTTACAGGCTGTGTTTTACCACAGGAGAGGGCTTGACAAACTCAAAACAGCAGCATTGCTAAACAGGAAGTCCTACCACTGTGACTTTCGTTTTTTCACAAACAAAGGCCTGAATGAAGCTTGTGGGCTTTGCATGTCCGAAAACACCAAGGCAAAATTAAATGTAGGCAGTTTTTTTTTTAAAGAACGACCCCAGTTATGGCCATTTAAGGTCTAATTTTTTGCCTAAAAACATCTCAACATTTCTTTTAGGACCAGGCTTACCATAATACTCATAACTTCTTACTTTTTGCAGTCCCTTCACCCAAGCTGGTGGCGCCACTCTTTTTGTGGCCAGAGAAGGTTTTACAAAAACACACACTTAAAAAAGGAAAAAAAATTGTATAGGTCCTCTGGACGGGTTCTTCTTTAATGAATTCATTAAAGAAGAACCCGTCCAGAGGACCTATACAATTTTTTTCCTTTTGATTTTTTACCTGGATTACTGAGATGCATCAGGACACACTTAAAAACTTAAAAATTTACACAGGAAAAAAAAAAGTTTTGCTCTCTTGCCTTTCAGATGTACAAGAGAGAGAAAATTGAGAAAGAAATGGCAAGTCAGATTTTTTCCCCTTTTGCCTGTGATGGCTTGGACAAAAAAAAAGAAAAAAGAAAAACAGACATTTGACGTCAATTTTTTTTTTCTTTTTGCCTCTGTCTGGCTTGGACAAAAAAAGAGAGAAAATCTTAGAAAAAATGACAAGTCAGATTTTTTTTTCTTTTTGCGTGTGACGGTATGAACAAAATACCAGAAAAAATGACGAGTCCGATTTATTTATTTATTTTTTCCTTTTTGCCTCTGACAGCTTGGAAATAAAAAGAAAGAAAAACTTTGAAATAATGACGTCAGATTTTTTTTTCTTCCTTTTTTGCCTCTGATGGCTTGGACAAAAAAAAATAACTTAGAAAAAAATTAGAAGTCAGAATTTTTTTCTTTTTGCCCCTGGACAACTTGGGCAAAAAAGAAAAACAGAAAAAATAAAAAAAGAAAGAACAGATGACTCAGCAGACTCAGGAATGTCAGGAACTACAGGAACTGCTGACCCAGATGACTCAGACGACTCGGTAGAAGGAACTGCCAGCTTGGGCACAGAAAGCACAGGAGCAGAAATAGCCAGCTCAGGAACAACAGGAGGGGTGGGAGGGTGGGTGTCCAGTTGTTTGGCCAAAATCCTCCGAGCATACATGTGGACTCTCTGGTGGCCGGGCAGGAGCAGCAGCTCAGGACGCCCTGCCATAACRTCCTCATCTGCCAGCAGAGGACTTGTTTGTCAGTGAGGGTGGAGGTCCACTGGAAGATTTTCAGAAGATGTATGTTTTTGTGACCACACGCTGCCTTGCTACCATGGTGATACGTTTTATGTCACATAGCTTCAGTTGTTTTTTTTAATGTATTACATTCACAAAATTCAGTTTTAGAATCAGAATCAGTTTTATTGCCATTGTCAATGAACATAATTCACAGACTAGGAATTTGCTTCTGTGTAAAAGTGCAATAAGTATAAAATATAACAAATAAATAAAGTATAAAGGATAAAAGAACAAATAGAATAAAATATATAAAACATATGTAAACCAGTTCAATGCGGTAATCAGAGAAGACAATATACTTGGAGTAGTGCAATTAGATCCAATTATAAAGCAACCAGAGAAACAATATAGTCAATATAGAAGGTTGTGCAATTTAAAAACCAGTATATATGTATATATACTGTATATGTACCAGTATATGCTGTTAAGTGCCAGGAGGACTGCGACCAGTTATACATCGGGGAAACAAAGCAGCCACTGTTCAAAAGAATGTCCCAACGAGCTACGTCTAATGGCCAGAACTCTGCAGTTTTCACTCATTTACAGGCCAGCGGTCACTCTTTCAG
>NW_013953537.1:58256-64644 GCF_001266775.1 Austrofundulus limnaeus
CACACACACACACACACACACACTTCATCCCAGATCTCAGAGAACATAAATAAACACTAAGCGAGTTATCTTTGATCTTGTATGTTTAAATGTCAATCACTAGATGGCACTATTGACATTGTTTTTGTTTATTATCAAAATTGAAATAAAAAAAGCACGTGGGGGGGGATAGTTCCCCACCTGAATTAAGAGAGATCTTGATT
This sequence comes from Austrofundulus limnaeus, assembly GCF_001266775.1. Lineage (NCBI taxonomy): Eukaryota > Metazoa > Chordata > Actinopteri > Cyprinodontiformes > Rivulidae > Austrofundulus > Austrofundulus limnaeus. The sequence continues at coordinate 58,460 of NW_013953537.1, forward strand.
TTAAAGTAGTTTTAAATCTAAAGTTGTTTATAGTATCATGCCAGGTCTCAGACTAGATGGTAGGTGTGTGTTTGTGTTCTGGTATACCTAAAATATCTCATCAACTGGTCAAATTTGAATGAAACTCAGAAAGTAATTGTTAGATGTACAATTACAACGATTAACATTTGGATTAAACTTTATTCAAGATGACTTAGCAATCAGAAGAAACATTGCCTGTTATTTYACAGATATTTAGCTAAACTGTGGCGTAGTATTAGCTGAGGCTGATTTTGCTGATTTTTATAGTAACTGATTGCGTTAAAACCTTTTGAMGTGAATTTTGTCTTGTTTTGAACTAAATATCTCATAAAYAACAGGATGGATTTTAATTAATCTTCCRGAAAGTAATCATTGATCAGCTCTGGTAATSCAGAGGCTGCGGGTTCGAGTCCAGGTTGTGTCAGGAAGGCATCGGTCAGAAATCAGTTGTTAAATCTCCTGTGAGTTTGTGGGCATCCCAACAGAAGAGAGCAGCTGAATCTTTAGTTGTTTCACCTCCATTGATTATTTTTTGAATTAGATCWGTTCAGCATGGCTACAACCAAAATGGCTACAGATACGTCATTTCCCAACRCTGGCATGAAAGAGTAATAGAGAATACTGGTCTTAAAATATTTTTTTATTATCCATTATTTCTGCAGTTCAGCTGAAGCAGGTACRAAATGAGCAAAAGACTAAAGAAACCACTCTGTCCAATGTTACTTCTATTGTCTATTTATTTCTACTCCATTAGTCTCCATGCTGTGAGTCCAGTGTGCAAAAAAAAAACGTGTTCACACTCACAAACACCACTGTTCTGTGTCCCAGATCCACTGAGCATGGACGGCCTCCAGTCATTATCCTCAGACTCGGCCACCTTGGCCATGCAGCAGGCCATGCTGGCAGCTGAGGACTCCATGGACAGCACTGAGGAGGAAGATGAAGAAGATGAGGAGGAGGATGAAGAAGAGGAGGAGGGCATGGAGGAGGAAGARGAGGAAGAGGAAGSGGGGGAGGAACATGACAGTGGAAGGCAACTGTCCAGCAGAGGAGGGGGAAGGAGAAATCTAAATATGGAAGCAGGAGAGGAACTGGAGTAGTTTACCAGAGAGAGAGAGCTGTATGAGCTTTGTCCTGGGTTTTCACTTAATATGACCYATTTCACACTCAGCTAGTCTGGCCCTGATGCTCTGTTACTCCTGAGGGTTTACGGCTGGATAACATTTTACAAGAAACTCATCTGAGGAGCCTGGAATCACATACCAGTGATTCTGGAGGACAAAAAGTGGCAAAGAATTTGTTGTTGTATTTTATCACACTGTTTTTCATACAGCAAGCYTTTAAAATATTTGGAGAGATGGACATTTTTGTAATTCAAAGATCTGTGGCCTCATGTATGAAGAGTAACATGGTTTTCCTACAAAAAACATGAGGTTTGTTTCAATGGAGAAAATGGCGAATACACAAACTAATCAAGACGTATGAAACTGTGTGTGTGCATGATTCCAGTTTCCTTTGTCTATCCAAATCAACATTACATCAAGGGCACATGAGACACTYCCCTGATACACCTCTGTTTATTTATTTTCTCCTTTAAAGGTCACAGGGGGCTCCAGCAGTCACTGAGAAAGAGGGGTCCACCCTGGACAGGTCTACATTAGGCTCAGTCATAAAAAGTTCAGACCCATCTGCCTTTATGCTCCATCTGACTGTTCAGAAATCACAGATGGAGCTGGTTACTTCCTGCAGAGACGTAAGCTTTTAGACCTGATGTTGAGGTGTTGACCTGACCTCAGCTGCGTTTATGTGAAGTGCAACACATTGAATGTGTCTTCCTCATATTGTTTTTAAAAGCTGATGAATTAACTCAGTTTATTAATTAATTGTGTCATCATCTCTCTTCCCTCTGTAATAAACCTGTTGGTGTTTAATCCTACAGCCGGGTGGTCACAAAAAAAACATGTCATCACTTCATCACAATATTGAGTCGTGGCCTCGACTCGTGTTTCCACATGTTGACTGTTTCAKCTCTGTTACTACCTCACTTCACAGCACAAAGCACATCCAACCTTGGTCTAATCACACAGAGGCAGCTTGAAGGCGTCTAATGCTGCGTTCAAGTTGTCCTCGGAGGTCGTAGCTTCGAGCCTCCGAGTTCYACGACTGGAACGCCCCCTAAAGTTGTAGTTTCGAGTCGAGAGGTYGGCGCATCCAAACCATACCCGAGCAGCCCGAGCATGCTTTACGTCATCATTTCAACATGGCTGCTGCGCGCATAAAACTGTMAGCGGTCGCGCTATCATTAGCATGTTTCTCTAAGCTAACGGCTAATGTTGAGCTGTAATCAAACGTACACAAGCACCATCCCCATTATTTAACAGACAGAAAGTAAGAAGGGAGGAGGCAGAATAAAAATGAGTGTAATTTGTTTGTTTATTTTCCCTTTTTATATTTGTTTAATGTATGTAGCGTACTAGCATGCTTGTCCGAGCTAACYGTTAACATTGCTAGTCTTGCATGTAAACAAACGCGGCTTTGTTTTGTGTTGTTTATTTTACATTATGTCAGACGTACTTGTAGTGCTTTATAGTGAAAGTTAAAATATATGTTTTAACACTGTACACTCAAAATACCTCAGAGCACTATTATTGTACATTTTATTGTTGCAGAGCAAAATAGAAATGCTTTTTCCGATGTTTGAAACTGGAACACTATCAGCTCAGAACTGACGTCAGTCCGGCTTCAGAATTTCGAGCTCTGATGCAACTGGAACGCAGCATAGGTGCCAGTTTGAAAAAGCCTCTAGAGTCAAGCAACCATTCACCCACTCACTCACACCTATTCACAGTTTAAAGTCTGTGGAGGGGAGTAACCCTTTTCTTACTTGTTGAATTGACTTCAAACAGAAAAGTTGCAAAGTAATTACGGTACAAAGAAAACAAGAAATATAAGTAAATCATAGTAGAATAATTACATGTATTTTAACCCCATAATATTCAGCATGGTTTTACATAAGTAAATGATTCAAAAAATAAAGTAGAAGCACTCGAAGAGCACAAAGCTCTGCCAAGGCCAATTTCCCCTATCTGGCAATAATGATGAATCCTTCAAAAAATTCCTGGATCCGGATTGTAAACCAGATCATCACCAAAATCATGAAAATCCGTCCATAAGTTTTTCAGTAATTTTGTCCACAGACAGAAAGACAGACAGTCAGACAGTCAGGCAAAGGTGCTTTATTTGTCATCAGTGTATGTTTCCACACAATGACGAAATTGTGCTCTGCATTTAACCCATCCACACCCAAGTGGAGCAGCAGCAGCCATGTGAGGCGCCCGGGGAGCAGTGAGGGTTAGGTGTCTTGCTCAAGGACACCACGACATGTGGGTATGGCGGGGAGTCAAACCTAAGACTTTCAGGTCCCAAGCCGGCTGCTCTACCACTACACCACAGCCGCCCCACAAGGCAGACAGACAGGCATTATCTCCTCCCTTGGTGGAGGCAATGTCAGGCAGAGTAAGGCATGTAACAGGCAGAGAGCATAACCCCCCAAATGGTAGACCTAAAGTTACGCCCTTGGAGTTAGAGATGCTAATACATAAAATAGCAGCTCATAAAACATTGTATTTGTCACACTGTCCTCTAGCATTGGCACCACATGCAAGAGGTGTGATAATGTGCAAGACAACAGTGAGACTATAGCCTGGTAAAAACCAGACCTTTTTCCTTCACTTTGCTTCGTACAGAGGGTCTGGACTCACAGCTATAGAGAAGCGATTCTTGCTGGAGGCGTGGCCTCTGCTGAAGCGTGCGTGCGCGTGTGTGTGTCTGAGTGTACATGTCGCTGTGAAGGAGGCTAAGCTAAGAAGCTAACCGGATATCGCGTGCGCTGTAAATGTAAACAACCCTACTGAGAGGAGAGAAGTACCGAGCTGAACGAGACGACTGTAAATGAGAGCTGCTGCTTTGTCAGACAAATTTAATTTAATTTGGAAGCCTTATCAACACAGACTGGCTTCATTCTCTTCCTCCACTGCTGTATGCTAAAATAACTAGCAGACACTGCGCAGAAAATCACCGTCGTTCAAAACTCTACCTTCTGTTTGCTGATTGGCCCAGGTAAAATAAACTACAAGCAGACACTGTGCAGAAAATCAACAAAGTTCAAAACTCCGCCTTCTGTTTGTTGATTGGCCCAGGTAAAATAAACTACAAGCAGACACTGTGCAGAAAATTGACGTTCTGTTCTCTGATTGCTTCAGCTAAAAATCTGCCATCGAAATTGTTGTCTATGGGAGAAGTCCCAGACGGAGCAGAGAAGGGAAACTAGACTTGTGCGGAACTGTGTRTGGCAAAGGCCAGGCTAGTGAGACTAAGGAATTTTTACACTTTTATTGACATATCTACTGTAAAAACAGAGGCACTCAAGGGCTTTGTAGAACACTCTGAAACTGAACTTTAGTTAGCCAAAATAAAAAAAAAATAAATAAAAACAGGTCCCTCACTTGAGCCACTTGGTCTCTTCCTCCTGTTTAGGTCAGAATAGAAAGGTCTGTAACTTTTAACTTAAAAATCAAGAGATTTGTTTAGGTCTGACTCCATCTCACAATGTTTGAATCATTTCATTGATCAAGTCAACCATACTGTTTATTAAATATCCTCTTATGTACAGAAATATTTATAAAACCTGTTTATTGGACATCTCAGCAAAATCCACTAAAATGCACGGTCCATTGCTCAGTCCTTCATTTTTAGGCTCATTGCCATCTAACTCTGTGTTGCCAACAAGTATTTAGATTATCTTGAGAGAATATTTGGACCCCTCTAGTGGCTTTTTTTTTTTTTTCAAAAAACAACCAGCAACAAAGTTATCGACTTTTTCAGGTTTTAATAGAAATATTTTGGAGACTCAGAAGCAAAAGCACATTTCATTCTTACTCTTCCTCAACAAGCAATGGGTGCTGCTGCTGCTGGCCCCCCTCTTGTCTCACAGYTCCCCTCCTGCCCCTCCCAGGTGGRATCAGARCAGACTGCTAATGAATGATGCATTCGCAAATCTGCTGCTGGTTGATGATCACGTCCTGGCTTACAGTGAGGGCAGGATGTAAATGTGGATGTTTTACGGTTTTAACTGTTGGCTCCTTCGTTGGACTGTAAGGTTAGAAAACAAAACCAGACTCAAAGTGCCTGTGACMTGCATTTCCTACAAACACAAACGTTGGAAGAAACCATCTTAATATTTAAGAAATTTGGCAGGAAACACATGATTTTTTTTTCCCTTTTAACTGGCATATTTTTTGCTTTGATCTTGGCTCAACAGTGCAACTGAAAGTGACTCCAAAGTAGAACTCCCTGGTCTTCTTTTATGAAAGAGAACAAATGAAACCAACAAGCTAGTGGTCAAAATGTTGTAAAATCATTGTTTAAATGGTGAAACTGTAACAGATCCCAGTTTGCTCTGCTTTTCTGTGGAGAAGATAAGAACTGCCTGGATGCGAGCAGTTCTTCGCTGCTGTCTGTGTTGTCGCCCTCTGTAGCAACATTCTGTTTACATGCCAGCGTTCCTCCTCATTATCGCAAAAGAGAGTAAAAGAGCCATCTGAGAGGACTTTTTCTGTGACTGTTGTCGACATAAATTTCAACAACTTTTTGTCTCAGTAATTTTTTTTTCTTAAAGAAAACAAAAGAAGTTGCAACAACAAAACAAAACCTGTATCTTTTTCCAGCCCCGAGCCCTGATAAATGAGGAGGTTGAAAATGTGACAATTAAAAACAAGAATGAACAGAAGAACATTCTTTAAACATATTTACAAGGTTTTTTTACACACGTTTTAAACTTTTTAATTAAGATTAGAATTCTTGTCATTTTTTTGTTTTCTTCTTCTTTACAGTAGTTTAATATTCTGTGCTGCTGTTTTACAACTCTGAAGCCAGTTTGTGTCAGGAGGAACATCTGATGTAAAACTTCTCCCAAGTCTGTTGTGTGAGTTTGCTTCCTGTAAAGATCTCAGCAGAAAAGAACAGCCAAAAATATCATTAGAGTCTTTAGTCTTTATATTTGATAGACTAAATGATTAAATTAAAAATATATAATTGGGGGTAGTTCACAGTTTTTAAGTGTCTTATAATCTTAAAGAGAATTTAAATTTGCAGATATTTAGGAT
>NW_013953537.1:66849-69371 GCF_001266775.1 Austrofundulus limnaeus
TTAGAAAGCCATGTATGATGTCAATTTCTAAAACTGATGTTAAAACATTTTAAGCAACACAGTTTTATAAAATCAGCTACTACAGTTTGGACCTAGTCCACACCTGATAATGGCTTCATTTATTTAACAACTAAATGCATTGTTTTAAAAGTTAGCAAACCAGAAAAAAAACATACAGCCACCTATATGACCATCCTCGTCTCGGTCACGTTGTTCTCCAGACATAGGTTCCAGTGAGGATGAGGATGATGCACCAGCAGAAAATAAATATCAGTTTCTGACACTTGGCTGAATTTGCTTGTAGATGTTTTTTTCTTTTCTCTCAATTTTTGTTCTCCTCCATTACGCTTATTCTCCATTTTCCTTCTTCTTATTTTTATTATTCGTTTTCTTCTTACTTTTTCCTGTTCTTCAGCAAACTTTTCTTCTTCTTTGGTCTTTGTTGGTGGTTGATAAACAATGAATTGGTGCATTATTGCCATCTACTGGTACTGAGCGCAACTACACAACTTTTTTTTCCCTCGTTGCCTGTGCTGGCCCAGTGATGCACCGGCCCACCAGGAAAAGTCCTGGTACTCCCAATGGCCAGTCCGCCCCTGACTGGTAGCAGAACTCTGGTTGGATTAAGTAAATACATAGGGCTCTTAAAGAGTAATGTGTAATGTTTACAGAACTTGGCTACAGCCTCATCAACCTTATAGTTTTTAATAATTTTCACAACTGTGGTCAGGGATCAGGAAGCTGTTTATAGATGGTCTTGTAGCCTTTAAGATTAACTTGGATAATCTACTTTCAAAGCTCGTCACACAGCTCTCACCTTTACATTCTTGGCTCCATGTTCAGTGTGGTGCACACAGTAATATCAACGACAGTGATGAAAAGCTTAAAAGGAACCTGTGATGCTAATTAAATTTTAAAACATAACTAGAATGTAGGGAATAACTGTCTCATTATCATTACCGCAAAACCGTACATAGTATTTTAGTATACTTTTTGTAAAAAACAAAATCAACAATTGTTTCTTTTAACTATTTTTTGTTTATGACAAAAAAGAAATAAAAAAACAACAACTAGACTTCTTTTCTGTACATAAAGGAATTTTGCTCCCCATCCAAGGAGCTTTCAAAACTGAACAATGAAAATTTCCAAGCTTTTTAAACTATGAGAAGCTCATAGGCCTAATACTGCATTGTAGGTTTTGGAGAGCTGAAATCTGAGACTTGCAGCTCCCCATGTCTTCTCAATCCAAAATATGAACGTTTTAGTTCTCAAAAACATCTCYTTCATGAGGTGTAGGTGCATAGCTGAGTCTTGTCCCAAAGAGCTGGCTCTCTTGAGAAACCTTCCTTGATGKAAACTGAGTCATCTTCAACTACAGAATATAAGTCTAGTTGTCATGTTTTTATTATTATTGCTATTTATTTACCAGTCCTGGATGACTGATAATCTACAACAGCCCATTTACTCTGTCACATGTTAGTATGTGATAATTGCTTTTAATTAAACCACTTTTCACAAGAAATAAAAGAATATTTCAATGAGCTATAATGGTACCAACAAATGTATCCACTTCTGTAACTGGTATGAAGTGGCAGCTTATAAAATAAATTTTTTTAATATTTTAATCCCAATGTTTAATTTATGAGTACAGGCTATTGACAGTTAATACAATTTCTTGTTCATGTTACATTTTTGCCAATCAGTTTGGTGTTTTTACAAAACGAATGCTTGACAACACTCAATGGGAAACAGCTTACACATGTCCCATTTCCACAATGTGCATGATAAACAGCCTGTTTACTGAAAAAAAGGCTATTTCTATGCATTTTTGAACTGATGACACAAGGCATGACCAATGTGTGGCTTTGACATGTAAACAAAACAGTGATAAGTGTGGCACCTGGCAAGATGGTGGCAAGAATCTTGCGTAGTGCCATCAGTGGCCAGTTCAGTGTATTTCTGTTTCAGTGATTGAAGTTCTGTCTTTTTCTTTCAAAACACAAACAGAATGACTTGTTTCTAGTGTAAAATGTCTAGAAAAAGAAAAGCACATGCTATACTGAATGTTCTGACTGTGAGGTATTTTGCTCATTAATGTTCTTTTCTCAATTGCCTTTTTAATGGATCTTCCAGAGAAAGCCACAGACTAGGGATATATTTCTATTTTGTTTGTAGACTTTGTTGTCAAAATCTATTGTGTTTAAATYAAACAATTTTAATAATTACACATGYCAATTTGCTTCWTTTGCTGGAGTTCTGCATTTATTTAGGCTGAATAAACACATTCAAGACTGGGATCTATTTCCAGATTACATAGGCTGCAGTCATGCATGACATAACCCATCTCATTTAGCTGTCAGAGACTGTAGACATACTCCCACCCACTAGTTATTTCTCATGTCTGTAATCTAACTTGCTGGAACACACCCACTTCCACTCATCCAGCTATTCAGCCAGCTAGCATGAAAGGACACAGAGAAGTCTTGAGTTGCATGGTAATGAAATCTGATTTCTGTGGCCTC
>NW_013953537.1:70804-72565 GCF_001266775.1 Austrofundulus limnaeus
GTATGTATGGATCACTTGGGTTGTTACCGACATCTGGTGAAAATTTCATGTCATTAGCACCTCTAGTAATATATTTACTGAGAAAATTGGTGACGTGTTCAATACTTATTTTACTCGCTGTACTTCATAACCATAACAAATGCAAGAATGGAAAATTCTGTGTACAGTTTGCCTTGAGGAACACAGGTGTGTTCACACAAATGGAAAGACATGAGTAAAGACTTTAGAGATGCAATTGTTGCTGCCATCAATCTGGGGGGTTAAAAGTAATTTCAGAACTAGTCCCTTATTGTACTGTCCTTGAATATGACTTGACAGCCAAATGAACACCTTCCCAACATCATGACTCTGAAGATGTTGAATTGGAGTCTACAGGTTTATTGATGTTTCAGGAAGAAGGGTAAAAAAACATGTCTAACAGTAAACAATAGTCAACAACAATATGAAAGACTTCTCCCATTTATTATTAACCTATGGGTTACAGAATTTTTTATTTAAACATAAGAATTTTGTACAATTACATACAATAAATAAATAATAATATGAAATGCCCTGAAAATTACCTATTAAATCCTGTAAAACAAAATATACTTTTAAAATGTTGCATAGCAATTCTAGGTCACTTAATTTGGATCCAAGCACTGTTGGATAGAAATCCTGAATGAACTACTGGAATGGACTGCTTGTATCGGAGTGCTAATATCAGAGATTGTATATGCAGGCCGAAATAATCGGCACGCAGCATGCAGAATATGCATACACACAAAATATACATGGATTTTATTCTGAAAGCTGAAATTAAGTGTAAAAGAAATGATAAAATGTCAAAAAATGTTGTTATTGTAATGGAAATATTTACAGTCAAGATATTAAATGAGAACTCTAAAAATATAATCATTAGCTTTCTGTATCGATCACCAGGCTCACATATAGAATTCTTTACAAAGAAAAATCATAGAACTCTTTGAAATGAGTTGTAATAAAACGATTTTTTGTGGAAACTTTAATAATGATTTGGGAAATAAATCTTATTCAAATAAAATCATTACATTTGTAAACTCAATGTACGTTTTGAGTCTTTATTCATGCATATCTAAACCAACAAGAATTACTACTCACAGCACAACAGGGATTGACCATAATTTTACTAACATAAGAACTGGACAGGTAATGAGTGGCATCTTTGTGACTGATATGAGCAATCATTTGCCAGTTTTTGTCATTTGCAGAAACTGTCTGTGCAGTGATACAGTGATTACAGCGGACAGGAAAAGGATAAACATATAAAAAAAGCTTTGGACAAATTAAAGATGATTTACAAAAACAAAACTGGAAGGATGTGTATGTAGATGACGTAAACAGAGCATATGGTGTGTTTATGAATATTTTGGGAGCTCTGTATGAAAAGAATTGTGTGCAAAAAATTGTTCGAAAAGAAACTTTAACAAACCATGCCTGACCAAAGGGTTTTAGAAATGCTTGTAAAAAATGAACTACTTGTACTTGTGCTTCCTAAATCGAGAACAAAAGAAGCAGAAGATAAATTTAAGACATGTAAAAATAAGTAGATATGTATATTAAGAAAACATAAGAAGCAATATTACAGAGGCTTATTAGACAAAAGTCAGAGTGACATGAAAGCAACATGATGGTTGACAACTCTTCTGATCATTCTTTTCACTCCTCTGTCAGAAATCTTGTGAGGAGCACCTGGTCGTGGTCGGTTTATGGTGAAATAATGTTCTTTCCACTTCTGAATTA
>NW_013953537.1:72912-76100 GCF_001266775.1 Austrofundulus limnaeus
CATTAGCACCTCTAGTAATATATTTACTGAGAAAAATGGTGACGTGTTCAATACTTATTTTACCCACTGTCTAAGAATGATTGTTGCTAGCAAATCTTGTTCCGGCTATAATCACTGATGAACAGCATATCATGAAAACCTAGGTCATTAAATTACGTCATGAATTACTGGCGTAAACCTTAAAAGTATTATTTCCATAATATCTAAGTTGTCTTGGAAAAATAACTTGCCCCCTAAAGTCCCACATACTTCTCAGGCCAAGCGTCAGTGACCTCTTTTGCTTTCCTTAAAATGTCATCATGTTTTATGATTCCACTTTTGTATCTTCTGTTTTCTCTCAGACAAAGTGTTTTAAGACCAGAACGATATCTGTTAGAAGTAATCATTCTTGTTGCTGTTTGTCAAACATCCTTGGCCCAGTTTCGGCACCAGGAAAGATGTTTGTTGTCTTTCTTGGATCACATACCGTATAAATGTGTGTATTTGACACTGCCTCAGGGCACACATTTCATGTACCACTGCCCTGTGTGACATGGTGTGTGTCTTGCAATTGCAATAAATCCTGATTGACCATTTCACGGAGTACTTTTTAGTCTTGGATCACGTGTTTTTATCTTGGGTATATAAAGATTTCCATGACAGTGGAGCAATTTCATCAAGAGAGGTTTGCATTACAGTTGTAATATTATCAAAATGATGAACAGAAGAGAAGAATATTTAAGCACACAGATGAAGAGAGAAGATGAACGACAGCTGAGGAACACTAATTGGAAACTACTGACATGTGAGAGATAATTAAACAGGTAAAACAGCAGAAAACAGACTGAGAGATGATGAGTGRTGATGCAGGGAGGACACAAGAGGGAGACAACAGACAAGATACAAATCCCAACAAACTGTGTTTGTGTAAAGCTTTTGTTAGATATTTGTATTATAACACTGATTTCTTTGCAAAGGTGCTATAACTATGATTGTTGTTATCGATATAAGCAGCTGAAAAGACCAGAGTCAGTCTTGGAGTTTGATTTTAGTCATGRAAGTRAAGAAGAGGAGGAAGGAACAGATGAGGAGGGAGAGTAGGAGGAGATGTAAGAGTAGAGAAGGAAAATGAGGATGAGGAGGAGAGGGAGCAGAACCCACAAACAACAGGGCCGGAACCTTGGAGGTTGGTTTTTGTTTAACATTTGCAATGATTTTTTTTGAAAAGCTGCTTCTTTAATAAGCTTTTATAAACTGATTTGTGTTTTTATTTGTATCAGTGAACACACAGGCTACACACACACACACACACACACACACATTGGTTTTGATTATAGAAAAACAGTGTTTTTAAACTGAAAATCAAGTAATCGTGTTAAAAATCAGGTATTCATGTTATAATTATTGTTCCACTTGCATCCGTGGAGCGATCAGATTAAAGGCCTCCAAACCAAGCTCTCAGGCTCAATTTAAACCTCAGCCTCTTCTGACCTTGAGTGGAAAATATCTGACTTACCTTGTGACATTTTTTAACTGAATATAAGTCGTAAAATGCTTTTCATAGAATCCAACAGTTACTCTAAACATAACATCTGATTAAGAAGGTGTTTAATCCTGACATATTTAACCTTTAAATCTGACAGGTCTATAAAGTAGTCATTACAGTCATTTTCTAGTGTAGGATGTAGCCAACAGGGTGCAGGAACAGGTGAAACTATCCTACACCACCAAACCTTCAACTGAGCTGCCCACCACCACCACCCCCATCCCACTCTCAGGTTTCTTTTAAATTGGCAGCCCTGCAGCTCAGATTGATCCTTTTTCCATCTGTTATGCAAACAAATTGTTTTTATCATAGTTTAAAAAAACCTCTGTTCTCACGAGGATACACTGCATGTGCATCACATCACCTGCAAACAGCTGGATCAGTGTCAGAGCCATGTTAAATAAAGGGATAACCTGGCTATTTTTAAAGCACGGCTGCAGGTCAAAATTTATAACAAAGAACTCACATGATGTTAGTGCTTTGAGGAAGTTGTTTTTTTTAACAGGAGCAGATATACAATATTTTTATTCTTCTTTTTGCACCTTTATTATTCAATAATTGATTTACTTTGATGTTTTTAATGGTCTTTGTTGGTTTTAAGAAATAAATGAATAAGTACTCACAGCTACTTCTACCAGTCTGAGGCCTCACACAGCAGCCCCAGCTGCAAATGAATCCTCTCTTCTATTCCCAGGGAATTCAGGGATTAAAATGACAGTAAGTTATTTTTTAAAAAAAGAATGGGTTTTATTGGGGGGGAGGTCCCTGGAATTTTTCCCTCTTGAATGGGGTCCCCAGACCCAAAATGTTTGAGAACCCCTTCCACTTGACCTAAAGAATACTCACCGAAGGTCTCATTTATAAAGGATTGCGTGGAAACCACACTAAAAGTGAACGTACGGCCAAAAGGCGGAAATGGTGTACGCCAAAAAAAATTCAGATTTATAAAACCGTGCGTACGCATGTTTCACCACATTTTCCCTTTATAGATCACAGCTGTGCCTCGTAATTTGTGCACAAGGTCCCGCCTCAGGTTCTCCCCTCTCCACGCCCACATTCAACCATAAACGGTCAATGCAAAGTATCTCATGAATGTTAATATGTATTTAAATCAGTCAGCTGATCCATGTCAACTCATGATTACAATGGCAATCACGGGGAAAAAAGCAAAGAAGCAAAATTTTTCCAACGCAGAAATAGATGTACTTGTGAGTGAGGTGGAGAACAGAAGAAATGTTCTTTTTGGGAGCCGCAGTAGTGGTATTACAAATAAAAGGAAGCACAGCGAGTGGGAACACGTTGTGACCTCTGTGAATTCAGTGAGTGAGACAGAGAGCACCATGACGGAGGTAAAGAATAAGTGGTCCGATTTGAGGGTGGATGCGAAAAGACGTCTGACTGGCCACCGTCAAAGCACTGCAGCCACAGGTGGGGGGTAAGGGCGTCCCCGAGCTGACACCGTTTGAAAATAGGATGGCGTCAATACTCGGGGACACAAGTTTGTGTGGAATTGTGTCTGAGAAGGAGGGAGACACTGATTTGGCTGAGACCACAGATGATCCAGGTAAACCAGTTTATTTTATATATTATCACAGATAGGAAAAATACGAAAAAGATTTTTTTTTGTTGTTTTCGTGTCCTCAGGCCCCGCACAGTCGGCAGT
>NW_013953537.1:78393-82050 GCF_001266775.1 Austrofundulus limnaeus
CACACACACACACACACACACACACACACACACACACACACACACACACACACACACTGTTTTAAGGTCTACTGTAGAGTACTGGAGGTCTGCTGCTGTACGTACCATCTGGACGCCTAAATGCTCCCAGATGTCTTCTTTGTAATTAGAGCCAGACCCGGCTCAGCCTCGTCCAGCCCAGATCCAACCTCTTATTTACCAGCAAACTCCATGAGTACTTAAGGAGCTTTCCAACTTTTAGCAGGTCTCCAGAGGTACATCTTTAGTGCAACAGCGATCATAAACGAAGAAAACAAGAGCACCTAAGGTAAAAAGTTTATCGTCTTCATTATTTGTCTGGGCTGTTGGCTGTTTAATATTTCTGCTTCTGTACACTTTACAGTCGAACTTCAGCATTTTTTGTTCTATTTCAATTATTCATATATCAAAATGTTCAGCATAGTTGTCAGTAGCTCACTATGACCTTTTGGTTTTGCAACTTTTACACTTATCAAAGTGTTTAGTTTTAATWACCGGTAAAATAGAATTTCAACAGACTTTGGATACGAGATTTCTCATATTTATTTAAAAAATAGTTCTCTTTAAAATCTGCTTTGCTCTATTTTTGTCTTGTTATGATACTTTAAAGATTTTTCATGTTTATTTCAGCTACTGTTCTGCTTGTTTTAAGGTTATTGTTAACATTCTCAGTTTTAGCTTATTTAGCTAATTTTGTTAAAATCATTCACCTTTCAACATTCACACTAATGTAATTTCTATACAGAAAACAAAGTGAATTTCCTCCAGCTCCATGTTTTCCTTAAAATACCCCTTTTTTTGTTGTTCCTGTAGRCATCCATAATGTCTATAGCCCAAGCAGCAGCCAAGGCCATGCTATCTGATGCCCTGCTGCAGGACAGCTCTGGCATTAATAGGATCAACCACCTGGAACTGGAGCTTCCTTTAGACAAGGTCATCAAGTATGTCTCTGTTGGCCTCCCACTCTTGCTGGTGTGCATGGGTTTTGCTCGTGAGATCTCCCTGGGTGAGCAACTCTGCCTCTGATTGTTAGACTTTCGTTTGTATTTTATTTGTTTTGGCCATTAATCATGCCCTGCATGTCTGACCTCATGGGTTTTGCTTTCTGTTCAAGCAACACTGTTAGAATGTATTGCATWTTAGTCCTTCAGTGTTTGTCCTTGAATTGTTAATGCTTTACTTGCTAAAGGGAATTTAGTTGAACTCATGATATCATACATACTGAACAAAACACATTTATTATTCATACGGTTTGTCAGGCTGGATTGAAAATTGTTACACAAGTCTTTTTAAAGCACTAAAGWTAGTTCTGCTAACCTTAAAGGGATCCCCGATTAGTYGTAACATTAGACTTTATATGATAAACATATACTTTAACTGTAAAATAAAGACTGTAAAAATACTGTAGGATGTTTAGTTTTTATAATTTTTAAACTAAAAGTTTAAAAATATATTACACGGACGGGGCCATTTTATTTACATGCAAAGCATTCTGGGAAATTGATGAAATCAACTAGGTCATCGGTGCGAGGCTGCTAGCGAGCTATATCCACCCTGAAGGTTAATCTTGGACAATATCTGATGATCGACTCTTTTAAATGAAACCAGAGAGCGTTGACAGAGAGGAGAAGGTAGAAATGACTCAGYCTGKAACTGAAAATATGGATGGAGGACAACAGAGCTGCTTCATGGAAGAAGAACCTCAGGTTGTTATGGTCAGGCAACAGATGACTGCAACTAACTTGTAAGAGATCTACCCTTCATGGCTGACTGTTACTGTGAAGTTCAGTCTCATCTCAAACAACAAAATTGTTTAGTTGGGGTGTAAAGAGCAAAAGTACACTTGCATGAGTAAACATTTAATAAAAATATATTTCTGCATGTATGCAGGTTGATCAATCAAAAGCTCCACAGATGAGAACAGCTGACTCCTGCTGGCTTGACCAAAATTATTGCATCATCGACAAACCTGACTGCCACAGCTCGGTGGGCAAATGGAACAGTAAAATTATATAACCATTAAAAAAAACTAGCCGTGACCTCAAGTAGAGTAAAAAAAAAAAAAAAACTTCGGAAGGAAATTTTGTGATGGTTAACTGAATTTAAGATCCAGTCTTGTATTTTACACTTTGTGCAGTCACATACTTTAAACTGAGGGAGATAGTCATTGTGTCTTATCAATATGAGGTCCTTCTGTCTGGATAAACAAAGTTGGTTCTAAGGTGTGACGTAAAACGTACCACCTCCAAAGATGTGACCAGGAAATCAGATGTACACGTTACTTTAAGAGGGTGAATAATCACCATGTTTTAGTTCTCTTTGGATGCTAGAGAGGGTTTTATTCATTTGCTGTTCTAATAAAAAAATAAAAAAACAAGGCCTTTCATTCACAGACCTGTTGCTGTGTGGCTGTGGGCCTTTATGGAGTCAGCTTTTTAGAAGAGAATCAACTGGTTTTCTGCTGTTTTAACTTCCAATTTACCGAACACGCTTTTCTTACATTTCCATGTCTGGCCATCGACGGACTTGTGCAAGTTTGAACAAAAACCAGTGGGCTGGATGGTCTTCTCAAAACTCTGAACTGGAATTATGAAATAATATRYATGTATATTTGGGGCTTACTRAYGAGGAGAACTAGCCTGGTTACAASCAGCACCTTGTCCTTCGCTTTGCTTTGTATGAGGGGCTGGACTCTCGGCTATGGAGAAGCGATTCTATCTGGAGGCGTGGCCTCTGGTGARGTTCAAAATGATTGGATCAGTTGGCTGCAATGTATCTGTACGCCAGCTCCACTGTGAAGGAGGCTAAGCTAAGAAGCTAACTGGAAATTGTGTGTGCTGTAAACAACCCTACTGAAAGGAGAGAAGTACACATAGCCAAACGAGACGACCGTAAATGAGAGCTGCTGCTTTGTCAGACAAATTTAATTTAATTTGGAAGTCATATCAACACAGACTGGCTTCATTCACTTCCTCCACTGCCATTGCTAACTAACTAGCAGACACTGCATAGAAATCAACGTTCAAAACTCTGCTTTCTGATTGCTGATTGGCCCAGGTAAAATAATCTTCAAGCAGACACTGCGCAGAAAAGCGACGTTGTCATTCAAAACCCTGCCTTCTGTTCTGTGATTGGCCCAAATGAAATTCTGCTGAAGAAATCCTTGTCTATGGGAGAAATCCCAGACAGAGAAGTGAAGGGAAACTAGAACTGAGCGGAACTGTGTAGGAAGGCAAGGGCCAGGCTAGAGAAAAACACACTTTTTCAAAAATTGCCATGAAATAAATATTTTGTTAAAACAAAATTATTTATTAATCTAATATTTTTAAAACAAAAAGACCTAAAGGAGTTGAAACTTACATTTTATTGTTATTGTTACCCTTTATTTACCCAGGCAAATCTAACTCAGATCAAAGATCTTTTTTACATATGATGTCTGAGTCCGAAGGCAGCCTGACATACTTGTTTTTAGAATGTGGAAGGAAACTGGGGTTCTTGGAAAATACAACCTAGGACCTTCTTGTTGTGAAGCAACAGTGGTGACCACTAAGTTAAGTTCAAGTTCAGTTTATCTATATACAGTGGTTTGCAAAAGTATTCATACCCCTTGAACTTTTCCATATTTTGTCACATTACAAC
>NW_013953537.1:82652-84431 GCF_001266775.1 Austrofundulus limnaeus
CCACTTACAGTCATTGCGTTGATTCATCCAATGTGTGTATTCATCCGATCACTTTATAAAGGGCTGTAGTACAGATAGTTTTCACTCATGATTCTGACTTTATCTTTAAATTATATTAAGACTAAACATGATAAAACAAGTAACTACAGGACATGTTTAGATTAGATTTAAGCACACATGTAGATTTGCAAACTTTATAAGACCCAAAATACTCAGGTCTTCAGTCTAATCTCAAAAGTAGACAGAGTGTCAGCCTCATGGACAGAAACTGGAAGTTGGTTCCACAAGAGAGGAGCTTGATAACTGAAAGCTCTGCCTCCCATTCTACTTTTAGAAACTCCAGGAACCACAAGTAAACCTGCAGTCTGAGAGCGAAGTGCTCTGTTAGTAAAGTATGGAACAATAAGATGTTTAATATATGATGGAGCTTGGTTGTTGAGAGCTTTGTATGTTAGGAGTAATATTTTAAATTCTATTCTGAATTTGACAGGGAGCCAGTGGAGAGAAGCTAAAACTCATTAAAACTCTAGCAGCAGAATTTTGGATTAACTGAAGACTTCTTAAAGAGTTTTTTTTGGATGTCCAGATAATAAAGAATTACAGGTCAATAAATAGGTTTCAATAAATGTGATATTTTTTATTTCAGTCTGAGATAACTCTAAAATATTGACGAGTTATAGTAAACATTGTGGAAAACATGAAAAAATGTATCTGGGTTTGTACTGGTGGGTAAGGTCAAAAAGTCAGTCAGTTTTACAGATGGTTAAATCTGATGTGGTAGTTGGCTAAATAAGAGTTGTACAYTCACCCCATACAGTCATTATAACATTTCAAGAGATATCAAAATACTATAAGATAACACCATTTACAAGGTTAAGACAAAATGGCTCGATGACTTTAGTTTTAAACTTTGGTATGAACAGTGACTCTGCCCAAAAGAACATCCTTTGTCAAAAATCCATCAGTGACAACAAGTAGTAATCTCATACCAAACTATAAAATATTCTGCAATCAGTAACAAACACAGAAGCTAATTCTTAGAATTGTTCTTCATGCATTAAATGTAATTATTATCTACACCAGCAGTTTACATGGACTAGTCTAAACGCATGTAATAACTTTAAAAAATATCAAGTTATTTTTTTGGCAATCTAAATGTATTCACAAATTTACACTTTAGACAAATTTAAAGGGATTATTGTTATCAGTAATGTAGATTTTAGTCTAGTCCAATGGTTCCTGTTATAGTTGTCTATTATACAGGAAAAGAAAATCTCATTCTCACAGGAAATTAGTGGCTGTATGTTTCTACTTTCAGGCAGCTGTGTAAGCTAAAGGTGGAAAATGTCTCCCTCCCACAGCTCAGAAGTTAGTAACAAGGGTGTGCCCACGCTCTCATTTAAAGGGTGGGGCACTGTTGGTAAATTACAGATGGGTGTGYGGTTAAACCCACATGCGGTAATATCAGAGGGAACTAAATATAAAAGCAGAGAAACAAACTATGAGTGGAGACAGCCAGGGTTTTTAAATGTCAGGCTGCCATTTGGAAATACAGTGTGTGATTTCTGCAGGAAAAAAAAGCTGTAACACCAGAGAGAAAAGGGCATGGAGAACCTCAGATCTACAGATTGGGATAAATTTGTTGGAACTCTTACAACTCATTAAAACACAGCTTTATTTCTTGTTTCTTGTTTGTGATATTAAAAATATCAGATCTATGTACTGTACATGTTCAAGAGAATGCTAATACGAAACAGTATAATATGTATTCATTTAAAC
>NW_013953537.1:85156-90580 GCF_001266775.1 Austrofundulus limnaeus
CTTGTTTTATTTAAATAAAATGCAGTATGAATAGAAAATAAGTGCTTTAGAAATTAAATTCTTTGTTTTTTAAACTTTTTGTTCAGTATCAACAATAAGCTGCTATTTTCTGTAGTCGTGACCACAGCAACTTTGATATTGCACACAAGAGTTGGCACGATTTTTCATTCCAGATCCATTTTCTGACACAATCAGGCTTTAATGTCAATCTCAGGATTACAAGACCATAGCATTGACAACGCAGCTACTGGAGCCTTTCAGAAACAATAAAAAAATACCCTTTCTTCTTTGGTAACTTTAAGACAGAAGTCCAGTTGAAAAAAAAAACACTCTCAGATGCTGCAGTGCCATCCACCTCCTGACTCCATCAGCTGAAAAGTTCCAGACCCTACAGAAGCCATCGCCTTAAACGTCCTTGGTGAATTTCCAATCAAGATGTCGACCTCGACTGGTCCTCAGGGTTTACACCTTTATTCCACTGGTTAGGAACACAACCTGAAAGGCATAGTTTCCAAGGAAGACCTACTTCAATCTAACTGTACCACAGTGAAGCTTGTTCTGGTGATGAAAAAGCAGTTAATCTGGTTAAAACACTTTAAAATGTCTTCAGTGCAATTCACTCCATACAAGTACAGTATGTGGAAGAAACATCTCAATCAATCGAAAATGGAATTTACTCATTATCACCTCAGCAGTGTCATTTTTTTAAAAATATGCAATTAATAAWATGTTTCCATTATTGTACTCTTATTTAACACAAAAATTGGATGTTGGCCTGCGGGTCATTGTGAAGTAGACTTTAAAATAGAGCCTTGTAGATTCGGCCAGGTGCATCAGTTCAAATTTATTTATCAGGGTTAAAATGGCTGTGTATGCCCTCCTTTGATTGACATGTTTTTGTAATAAAATCTTAAAAAGCAAGTTTGTCTCTTTTCTTTTTCTAAATGTTACAAAGAAAACATCCTGTATTATACTGGTTCAGCCCTGTTCAGATTTKATAAACAAGAGTGGACATATCAAGTAATGAAAAAAACTGTTTACGATAAACCTGTTCACATGCTCTCATTTAACAAGAGCTTAAGAACAGAAATATAATAACTTGCTACAAAAAAAAAACCTTTGTTGACAAGTCCCAGTGTTTCCAGGAGAAGTCTCTGGAACTGATGAGAAAACTGGAACTCTTGCCAGATGTGTGTTATTGATTATTGTAGTAAGATACTAATTTATCTATCTTTGTTAATTAATACTGTACATGTTCATGCGCAGAGATTCTGAGTGACTGCAGTTTCCACTCATCTTGCTGTATCAGTTGGTCTGTAAGCAAAGAGCAGCTCTCATATTTGCAGATAATGTTACAGCTCAGATTTGTTTATTTTACAGGGCCCCAAATCAGCTGTTTCCCTCCCAGCAACTTCACAGTTAAACAGGCCGACTATGTAGACACGTACTGCTGGGACTCTCTCATGCATCATGAGTTTGATAATGACGGGAACTTTGAGGAGCGCTCGCTCTGGGTACACAAAGTAAGTGCAAACATTTTCATTGGCTTCCATTTCATTGGCTTAACTTATGTCAGTGTGATTGTTAGATGTTGAAACCTTTTACAGCCTAGAGCCACTTGCAAAGCTGGAAATGTCAGAATTCACCTTTAATGAGGACGTTTGCGTAACAAAAACAGGAGTTTACAGAGGTGGACTGGGACAATAATCCAGGCTGGGAATTTGATGTCACCACCACCTGATTAACACAAGCCACCAAGACTCCATTAAACTGAGCACACTCTGAATACATGCTGTCTACACATGTCATCAGCTGAATACCTAATGTTTCTGTTGTGGTGCACTAATACTCAAAACAGTGTGATAATTAATCATAGTTTAATCCAGCAGAGGGACACAGGTGTAGCATTACTAATGGGTTGGTTTATCCACTTTAATGGGGGCATCAAAAGCCTTGTAATGTTTGTAAAAGGCACATTGGCATGAGGTCTGGGGGTCCTCACCCAGAAAATTTTGAATGAAGTAGATGCTATTTCCTAACATCTAGTGTCTTTTAACAGGTTGTTAAACACGTTTACCTACATAAATAGACACTTGATTTAATAACTAAAGACAAACTCTTCATTAAACTAGTTGCAATGTCCTGTTTTTAAACTCTGTTATGGCTCACATAATTAAATTAATGTGACAAATTATTGCAAACAGGTTTAGAGGAGGTGTTTACATTTATTTTGTTTATTCTTCATTAAATTTTTATAACATAACATATTGTGCCAAACAATGATGAGACACAACTACATGTTTAAATCTAAGAACATTAATAACTTTGCCCAGTGAACAGGTGYATTATTAGGTAACCACCAATAGTGAATTTAGGGGAGCATTTTACTTTTTTCTGATTTGATGACATAACAAACTGACATGGCATCATGCAGCCTTTATAACATAACTGTGCCAAAAAATGGTGACGTAAAAAACAGCAAGTCAGTTTCATTGACCTGCATGTAAATTAGGAAAGATTGATTGATACATAATGAAACAAGATTGGAACTGATTATAAAGCTAATGATGGCTGTATTGACAGATTTATTTGTTGACCTTTTATTTAACCAGGAAAATCCAAATTATGAAAACTAATTTCTACCACTTCCTAAAAATGACACTTAAAATAAAGTTGTTAAACATGCTGTAAATTATGTCTTTAGATCAGTAATATCTTTGATGACGTGAACACAACTGACTAGAATGTACTCAAAATAACCTTTTAATTTCATTCACACCTGCCCATCACCCTCATCTCTTACCTGAGACACTCTGTCCTACCTGTTGCCTCTGACTCTATAYTGAGCTCCTAAATCAACAGACATGAAGATGTGTGACATGAACTTTTAGCCAGCTGAGCAGGCCACTGGGAAACCTCCCGGGCCTCCCAATGGCCTGTCTGGGCCTGGGAGCATATACTGCAAGATTGTATTTTTATTTCTTATAGCTATGTACTTTTTTCATTATCCTTGAGCAATTATCATGTTGCCTATTTTGAGTGTCTGACTGTTTTAAAAAAATCTCATGATTTACTGGATGAATTTGTATAAAACATACAAAAATTCAAGCTCCATTGTGTGCAACTCTGCAGTTTAGTCTAACTATGAACAAAGAAATGAGGAGATGTATGTCACTGACATTAAAAATACAAAAAATTATATATCCTTATGCATCTCAGTAATGGTAAAAGGACTGTACTTATATAGCACCTTTCTATCCATTCAGGACACTCAAAGTGCTTCACACTACAATCTGCCCTCATTTACCCATTCACACAGCACTCTATTAGGTCTCTACAAAGCTAACATCATCTGTGGAGACTAATCAGTGCCAATCACATTCATACACTGGTGAGACACACATCAGAGGCATTAGGGGTGAAGTGTTTTGCCCATGGACACAACAGCTGAGACAGCTGGACGGGGGATTGAACCGACGACCTTCCGGTTCCAGGACAACGCCCCTGACAACTCTTCCATAGCCGCCCCATCTAGAAAAATAAAATAAGGTTAAGTAAATCCTCTGGATGGGTTCTTCTTTAATGAAACGTTCCTCTCTCAAACCAGCGTTCCTCTCTATCAAGGATGAGAATGTCTTCATCCCTGAAAGAGTGACCACTGGCCTGTAGATGAGTGTAAACTACAGAATCCTGACCTGATGATAGTTTTCTTCTGTGTTGTATGTATAATATTTATAAATTTTAGTCAGTTTTACAGGCTCTGTTGTAAACTTGTGTGGTAGTAGATGAGAGTCTTAACACCCCTTAGGAATGGGAAAAGTGGGACATTACCCCATACGTCTAAGCCACTTGGGTCCAGTCCTTGTTCTAGAACTACTGTCCTGCATGTTTCAGATTTTTTTCTGTTTTGACGAACCTGATTGTAATAGTGACTACAGACTTCTGAAGAACTTGAAKACATGCTGAAGAGCAGGGAATCAACTAAGCCAC
The DNA here is from genome assembly GCF_001266775.1 of Austrofundulus limnaeus. Taxonomy (NCBI): domain Eukaryota; kingdom Metazoa; phylum Chordata; class Actinopteri; order Cyprinodontiformes; family Rivulidae; genus Austrofundulus; species Austrofundulus limnaeus. The sequence goes on from NW_013953537.1 coordinate 89,147, forward strand.
TCTAGATTGTGGCAATCRAGGACGAAATTTGGACACCACTGCATTACAGTCTGCATTGCAGACTTCTTCAGTCTGAAGAAGTCTCTTGAGGAGAGACTAAAATTTTTATTACTATTTTCAAGGTTAGGCAAAATACCAGTAACTCTGTCTTTTCTCAACAAAAGGAATGATCAACAGCTGTTTGAAAATAATTTTCAAAAACCATTTAACCGTGAAGTGACAGAAGACAAAATGCATCAGTGTTTGAAACCTTCAACTCTCTTCTGTAAAAGTTGTCCATTTTTGTAATTCTTCAGTGTAAGATGGTAAAGTATTGAATAGTTTGGGAGTGAWGTCTAGAAAGACTTTCTTCAATTGATGAGGACCACATGGAGTTTTAAAACTTTAAAACAAGATACTGCAAGGCTTGTTAACAGTTCTGCTGGGACCAGACTGTGTTTCTGAATACGCTGTCACAATAGCAAACRTTTGTCGCTCCATTTTTATATTTGTTGCTCCATTTTTATTGTCTTTTAAACAGTTTTCTCTCTTTGCCTTCTCAGATGTTTCCTTACTCTCTCCTGGCCATGGCGGTCCTGATGTACCTGCCAGCTCTAATCTGGCGCCTGCTCGTCAGCCCTACTCTGTGCTCAGACCTGCTCTTCATAACTGATGAACTGGACAAGTCCTACAACCGCTCAGTTCGACTGGCTCAAAACATTCTGGACATGCGTCAGAACACCAAGAACCCGCTAACATTTCAGGCTGAGCTTCAAAGGTGAGAGATTTTTGACTGTTTCCTAATGGTTGAAAATGTGATGTTACTCTGTCAACTGGAATCTCTTCATCAACTTGAAAATTTTAATTTAATAAAGTTCATTATCAGAAAGTATTTCATAACCAACTTTATTTACATCTTTAGGCAGTGTTAACATTAAGAGGGACACTGATGATGGTCTGCACCTACAGTGGATACAAAAGGTTAGCACACCCTTGTTAAATTCTAGGTTTTTGTGATGTAAAAATATAAGACAAAGACAAATCATTTCAGAACTTTTTCTACCTCTTATGTGAGTTATAACCTGTACAACTGAATTTAAAAAAGAWAGAAATGTTTTACCTGAGGGAAATTTAAGAAACTCAAATAAGGAAGAAGAATATTAAAGTTTTGGAATGGCCCAGCCAGAGTCCAGACCTGAATCCCATAGAAAATCCATAGGATGATCTGAGGAGGGCTGTGCACAAGAGATGCCCTTGCAATCTAACAGATTTAGAGTGYTTTCACAAAGAAGAGTGGGTAAATATTGTCAAATCAAGATGTGCCAGGCTTGTAGACTCCTCCCCAAGAAAATTGTGCTGTAATACAGTCTAAAGGTACTTTGACATAATTTAAGAGTGTGCACACTTATGCAACCACTTATTTTAGTTTTTTTATTTTTACTTTCCCCAAAAAAG
>NW_013953537.1:91580-95116 GCF_001266775.1 Austrofundulus limnaeus
GTTGCATCAGGAAGGACATTCTGTGTAAAACTTATGCCAAAACAAACATGCGGATAACAAAATTTTCGACTTCCACACCAGATCGGTCGAGGTTCAGGTCTAGTATCAGTAGAAAAGGCAGGGGAAAGGGTGAGATGGTGGCAGATTATCTGCTGTRGCGACCCCTAATGGGAGCAGCTGAAAGACAGAAAGTACAGATAGCTCAGATTAGAGGTGGAAAAAGTTGTAAAATTATTTTTCTTAGTCTCATTTTTTAACATCACAAAAACCTAGAATTTAACACGGGTGTGTAGACCATTTATATCCACTATATACAGTACAGGACTGTGATTTCATAAATAGGAACATTATAAAAAATAAAATAAAAAAATAAGATAAAAAATGTAAAAACAATGAACCATATCACACTGTCAGGTGAACATTATTCCACATGACACTTTGATATGGTCCATAGTTGTTTTTTTTACATTTTTTTATATGTAAACAGACGGTTCATATGGTGTGCATATGACTCTGCTTTTCTTTAAACAATATTAATCATATTTAGTGTCTAGAGTGAAGTATTTCAAACTATTCCACATTTGTCCACAATGGGGTATTTTAGAGGTCTAAATCTCTGCAGAGAAAACAAGCTCTAGGACAGAGTAATTTGTACAGAAGCCTTTACATTTGGTACTATTCAAATTAACAAATTTGTCATTAATTGAAACAGAATATATATATATATATATATATACAATATATATATATACTGTATGTATGTGTGTGTGTGTGTGTGTGTGTATGTATGTATGTATGTATGCATGTATGTTTGTATGTATGTATGTTTGTATGTATATACACATTTTTAAAGATGCTTGGCTAGTAAGATGCCGAGTTTACAAATCCTACTAACTGTCTTCTTTGTATCCATTGACAGGGCCAAAAGAAACCGATACTTCGAATATCCTCTTCTGGAGAGATACATGGAGTGCAAACAAAAGTCTTATTTCCTCGTTAGCATGCTTTTTTTGAGAGGCTTCCTTCTCCTGACCTTCATGACCTCTGCCTGCCTCTACCTGGCATACTTCCACCTTTCGGCCTTCCTGCAGGATGAGTTCAGTTGCTTTGTCCGAACAGGTATGCTGCGGGACCAGGGCTGGGTTCCAGAGCTTGTTCAGTGCAAGATCATTGGGCAGTTGGTGTTCCAGGTGATAAGTGTGGTAAACGGCACCATCTATATCCTGTTGGGACCCATTGTCCTCTTCAGCCTTATTCGACTCTTTGTTTGGGACACTTCTTTCATCTCAGTCTATGGGGTTCTTCCAGCTCTGGATCTCATCAACCGTCAAAGGCTTGGATGTCCACTGAATGACCTCAATGTTCTCCTACTATTTTTGCGTGCTAACGTGGCCCACTTGAAGTCCTATGGTCAAATGAGGGCTTTGTGTTCTCTCGCACCACCACACGTGGGCAACACCACAGCACGGCAAAGCTTGAATGCAATGCTGACACAAGAAGAAATGGAGGAGCGTGAAGAGGCTGCACTAGAGCTTGCCGAGGAAATTGGAGAAGCGAAGGAGGAAGGGAAGTTCAATTTGGTGGATATCATGACTATTCTGGGAGCAGCTCAGGGACGAGTGGCGAACTGCARTAAGAAGACACCTCTCATGGAGGAAAATATGAGTCTGGGTACCACAACATTTATTTACACACTCAAACGCATTCTTCTAGTGGCTATTTTTATCTTCATCATTTGGGATGTACAGAAAATCATAAAATAATTTCCAAAWAAGTGATGCTACTTCATTGCTTTCATGCTTTTCATTATAAGTACCGTTAGATGAGCACCTCAAATACAAAAGGGCATTAGATTTAGTTGGACTTGTGAAACTGAGGAAAACTGAGGAATATGTCTAAATGAAAAAGAAAAACTTTGTTGTTTAGGGCTGTGTTGATTTCAAAACTGAAAGTCCTATACTCTAAAATAGTCTGAAATTTCTGGCTCAAGTAGAAGAGATGGATTTTTGGTTTTTCTTTTCCCTAACTGACCTCTCTGTCTCTTCACAGAGCCAAACCACCAGGGGTACCATGAGTTGAAGGAGACTGCACCATTGAGTCATTACTAGACCTTCAAGGGACTGAATCAGTGTACTAGCAAAGAGGAATAGAGGGTTGAGAAGGTTAGGGGTAGTGAGGGGTTGTCATTAATTAGGCCTCTGTGGTCTGACAACAAAAAAAGCCTCTTTTTAGAATTACAGGGCAGATTTTTCTGACGAATTGTCAATGAATATCGATTTGTCAGTTTTTAGCTGTTGGACATGCCACAGATCTGTCTTCTGTTTTTTTCTATAACCGTGTGTATTTTAAATATGAAGACAATCAAATCTCAATGTTTGTTTGTTTCTGCTGGTTGTTGTTGTTTTGTTTGTTTTTTTATTACTGTAACATAATTTGTCTGTATGACATTTTTACATTAAAAAACAWTTTTTTACCTAGTTTGTACCTAATGTCACAAGCCAAAGTCTGTTCATTGACAGACATGAATTTAGTTTCAGCAACAGACAGTTGCTGACAGTATGATGAGGCAGCACTTTTGAATATATCCTAGCTATATAATTGCTTGTTTCTTGCTATTTTCTTTACCAGTATCTAATACTGCAGTATACCATGAAAAAAATAGCCCTTTGTTTTTAACCTAACAGAAAAAATTTCATGATCTTTAGTGAGTGTCAGAATGCAGCTGAGAATGATTGTGGGTGAACCTTGTAGTACTGTAGAGAAAACGTATTGCTAATGTATAGGGTGAGGTTGAGCAGGAATGCAATTAAAGATGGTAAAACATTSATATTGCAGCATCAYGACACAAATCAATTAATGAAGTTATCAGTCTGAACTCAGTTTTCCTGAMTGAACAGTATACAACTGTTTGTCTTCTCTTGAGGACGTTGTWATTATTCTAAACTAAAGACAGCAAAGTATCTGACCATTTGTACCAACAATGTAAAGCTGAAATTGAATTGTTATGGAACCTGGGGTAAAAATCAGCATTTGCACATCTATAAAATGTAAAAAGGTCCTGACATCTGGAACTATTTGGCACTGTGATGAGAACTGAACTGCTTGTAAATATGTCACTTGTTCATTCTTTAAGTGAAATATGAACATTTATGTTATGTATTTCTAAATTAATAAATCATTTTATTTACCAGTTTTATTCCTAWTTTTTTAAGTTATCTTACTGAAATTAAGAGTGACAAAGAAGTCAAACAATTTCCAGTGAGTTAATGTGCACATGTATGTTTTTTATTTTAGGCCAACACCTGCAAATACTGTACGTACACATCAGATAGACAAAAACATTTTAACATTTCCATACAAAAAAAACAAAAACAAACATAGACCAGGTAAAAATTATTTTCATAACCCTTAATTTTTTTTGCAAATAAAAAATGACATAACAAAAAAGGTCTAACTTAAGAATTACTATAAATATCAAAACATTAATTATGCTCACACACACACACACACACACACACACACACACACACACACAC
>NW_013953537.1:96116-97066 GCF_001266775.1 Austrofundulus limnaeus
GTCCTTACTCCCTACAGCCTGAAACATACTCACTCCGACGCCGACGGGTTAACGCGCCGTCACGTGGTTGTTCGGCATTCGTTTTCACACAGACCTTTCATAGCTCCAGAGACACCCCGCGCCGAGCTCCTGGGAAACCCCTCCTGCTGCAGCACTGCATGGATTTTCATGCCACTACAGCCGACAATGCAGATTAAAAAGTCAGACTCAACACTCACCCAATGTATTTATCCACATTTGTCCTGGTTAAAGCTCCACAGTTTTTATGAGTCAGATTCCGCCATGCACAACATCTGTTTAATCTCCATTCATGAGTTTTTTCACGGTTTGACTATATAAAACTCTGCTTCCTGGTAACAGTCGGCTCTGGGAGCGAGTCCTTTTTTTAAATTTTATTTTACCGAGCGGAACCATCCGAGCGCTTTCAGAACAAGCAAACACGCCCACGAACTTCAGACCAATGACATATTACCGTCGTCGTGGGAAGGGGGTAAAAAGTTCTGTCGGAGGTTTGTGCCAAAATAGGCAGCCGAGCCGATGCTGCGAACACTGGTGACGTAATTTTCTTCATGAAACTGCGACAACCCATGCCGATGTCGGCAGTTCAGAGGGAAAATGAAGAAAACTTAAATCCCCTGTGTGTATGTGTGTGTGTATGTGTGTGTGTATGTGTGTGTGCACTTGTTTTTACTACAGAGTGAGGACCATTTGCACCATAGTTGCTATCAAAGTGAGGTCCTACATGTAAAGTAAGGACCACTGTAATGTCTTCACTTTATTTGCAGCTCTGCTGTACTTTACTAGTTAGGCTTAGATGTATGGTGTGAATTATGTTTTAGTGCAGGTCACTATAAACTATAAACTATAGACCAGTAATGGGTAATTTTAGGGATAATGTCTGGTTTAGGCATAAATACAGTTACAAAAATGAATGGAAGTCAATACAAAGT
>NW_013953538.1:0-225 GCF_001266775.1 Austrofundulus limnaeus
CAATAAATGACACAATCATGTGAATAAACACCCACTGATTACATGCCCATTTTACACACTGTCCCACAGACAGGACAGAAAAGGAAAAAACAGCGGTAGGCTCCTGGGTTTTTCCTAACAATGCATGCCCAAACCACCTTTCTAAAAGGTTTAACTACTATTTCTATTCTATCATGCATAAAAACCCCATACCAGGCAACCTTGGCACTAAAAATTACTGGATTT
>NW_013953538.1:2785-3372 GCF_001266775.1 Austrofundulus limnaeus
TACAAAGTACCTGCAGGTTCTAACCCTGTAGTTACACACATTACAAAGTACCTGCAAGTTCTAACCCAGTAGGTACACACATAACAAGAAACACATCGACTCCATTGCTGCTAAAATCTCCAGTACACAGTACTCTGTTACAGCTGAATATATAGAATAAAGTAAAAGTTGAGTATACAGCAACAGTTCAGTTTACAGTATACAGTATACAGTACCATTTGTGTATACAGTAACAGTACAGTATACAGTAACAGTTCAGCATACAGTATGCAGTACCACTTGTGTATACAGTAACAGTTCAGCGTACAGTATACAGTACCACTTGTGTATTAAGTAAAAATACAGTGTACAGTAACAATTCAGCATACAGTACACAGTACCACTTGTGTATACAGTAACAGTACAGTATACAGCAACAGTTCAGCATACAGTATACAGTATACAGTACCATTTGTGTATACAGTAACAGTACAGTATACAGTAACAGTTCAGCATACAATACACAGTTCCATTTGCGTATACAGTAGCAATACAGTATACAGTAAAAGTTCAGTATGCAGTATACAGTACCATTTGCATATACAGTA
>NW_013953538.1:4783-9175 GCF_001266775.1 Austrofundulus limnaeus
GATGTTGGACTTCCTGGGCTTTAATTTTAACCCAGGTGTCGTCAACATATCTGAACCAACGGCTCGGTGGCACCCCTGAAAAGGACATCAAGGCTCTCTTTTCCACTTCCTCCATGTACAGGTTTGCAACAATAGGAGAAACTGGGGATCCCATGGCACACCCATGTTTCTGCCTATAATATAATAATATCATGATATCCGTAGAATACAGTGTACAGTAACAGTTTTTTTCATTTAGTAATTCCAATAATTAAAMAAATAGTGTGTAAGCTCTACTTTTTCCACTTTAAAAATATTTTTATTCAATATATTTTTACATATATTCCAGTGTGGAAGTGTACTCCACATTACACAGATAAAATCAGGACAGGAAAACGTGACGTTTGCTGATAATCACTGTGTGAGTAATCAAGCCATGGGAAAACAAGAGTCACCTCATCGTCACCGTACCAAAGGACCACCGCCTGTTAGTTTAATAGAATAAAACATTGATTAAACAGCTCAGTTGTAACTGTAAAGAACATTTTATTATCTCTGTTAATTATTCATGAGGCACAGCACTCTCTCTTGGAAAAGTGTTTCTATTTCTAAATTATTTAGAGCTCCTCTAGCCACAACAGGAAAGTGCTGAATGTAAAGCAAAGAAGTAGCCTTCTATGTGATAATGGTGAACAAATGCAATAACCAAAACAACTGCTGAGAGAGTTTCTTTTAAATGTCAAGACTAATAATCCAACAGATTTAACTCTCCTGTGTCTTTAGAAAAACTGCCTAAAAGCTCCAACTGAAAAGGGTCTGAATGACTGGACTGGTGCTTTCTGAACAGGTGCAGACTGGTTTTTCACAGCAAACGAAGGGGTAGGTTTTTAGGAGGTTTCCAGTTTGATATGCAGATGAGTTATCATCAATGACAAATCTTGCAGAGATGACCGCCCCATGGCTGCAGATGTCCAACTTGATTCTTTGTGGAGAACACATGACAAACGGCTGGCTCTCTCAAAGCTATGCAAATCAACATCAGTTCTTTCAAATTTCTCCTTCAGGGCACTACCACACAATCCACAGACAAAGAGAGTGTGTATTTGTGTGTTGGAAAATGTGTGTGTGTGCAAGTTTCCGTTTGTCATGATGTGTTAATCAGCTCAGCTGTGGTGGAACAAATATTCTTTCTTTGACTCATAGTTAATCTCGTTAGAAACAACTGGAAAGTTTTAAAGATGGGTTTGAAACAACTCGCTGCTGCTAAACATGACACCAAACAAATCAGACTGTGATTAAAGTCCTAACTTGAAGGACTGCATAGTTCTGCCAAAGTTTTAAAAGCATTTCACCTTTGCGGAGCAACAACAGATTTATACTTGTTTTGTACACACCTTGAAAATATTGTGCATAATATACAGAGGGACAATTGACAGTTTGTTGGAGTTTATACTGTAAATGATTTACAGCTACTGCCACGTCTAATTTTACTTTGAAATCTGTAAAACTGACTGACCTGTTGYCATTTCTGTGTTAGCTAAGGTTGATTAGCTGTGGTGGTCATCTTGAATTAGATTTGTTTTAAAAAATGAGTTGTAGATGTCCATCCATTGATTACCTAATGAGAGTTTTAACAATATCCATCCACTGGTTCATAACATWTTTTGCTAACAGACAAATAGCATTCTGACCCTGACTTACTAAAGCTGGCTCTTAGAACCTGGAGCGTGACCTCTCTGGTGGGGAAGTAGCATGAGCTTTTGTGCGAGGTGGAGAAGTACTGACTAGTTGGGCTCATCTTGATGCACAGCATGGGCTCCAGAACCAATCACTTCAAGAAGGGCTGGACATAATTCTACTGTGGAGTTGCCCGTGATGAGAGGCACTGAGCTGGTGTGGGTCTACTGTTCAACTCWCCTCCAAGAGAATTCCAACTGCATCTTAGCGAAGGCACGGGACACTAATCCTGAGTGGACCGTGTTCAGCATATAATTTGTTGAGGCAGCTGCCTTGGGCTGTGGCTGCAAGGTGTTGGTGCTTCTTGTATTGGCCATCCCCAAACTTGGTGGTGACCATCCTCAAACTGAACACCCCGGGTTGGGGGGCTGTCAAGCTGAAGAAAGAGTCCTGTTGGGCCTTGTTGTCTGGTCAAACTCCAGGAGCATTTGGAGTATTGGAAGGTCAAGTAAGTTGCAGCCCTTGCTGTTGAGCCCTTGCTGTTGAGCCCTTGCTGTTGAGCCCTGGCTGTTGAGCCCTGGCTGTTGAGCCCTTGCTGTTGAGCCCTGGCTGTTGAGCACTGGCTGTTGCTGAGACAAAAGTTCGGGTGTGGGAGGAGGTCAGTGTGGCCTGGCATGTATCCCCTTGATTGGCTCTGAGGAGATTCTGGCAAACAATCAGGCATCTGAGGCGAGGAAAGTAGCACTTCACTAATGCTGAGTTCAGTGAAGATGGAGTGCTTTTGAACTCAACCAGTGATGTCATGAGGTAGAAGGAATACTTGTGGACTCCGTACTGGTCTATTGTGGTGAAGAAGAAGCTGAGCTGTAAGGCAAAGTTCTTTGGTTACTGGTCAGTCTACGTTCCTTCCTTCATCTATGGTCACAAACTTTGGGTAGTGACCAAAAACAAGATTGCTGATACAGGCAATCAAACTGAATTTTTTTCTTCAAGGTAGCTGGACTCTCTTTTAGAGATAGGGTGAGAAGTTCAATTCTCCAGGAGTGACTCAGAGTAGAGATGCTCCTCTACATCAAGAGGAACCAGTTGAGGTTGAGGTGGTGGAAGGAGACCCAGAGGAAGACCCAGGAGACCCTGGAGAGACAGTCTCTCGGCTGGCCTGGGAACAAATTGGAGTCCTCCCTGAAGAGCTGGAAGAGGTGGCCGTGGAAAAAGAGGTCTGGATCTCCTTGATCAAGCTGCTGCCCCCCAGACCTGACCAGAACAAGAGGATGGATGGATGGATGGATGGATGGATGGATGGATGGATGGATGGATGGATGGATGGATGGATGGATGGATGGATGGATGGATGGANATGGATGGATGGATGGATGGATGGATGGATGGATGGATGGATGGATGGATGGATGGATGGATGGATGGATGGATGGATGGATGGATGGATGCAGTTAATTATCTGTAACACCAGCTGATGATCTGACCATAGCTAACAAGCATTTTTAGTTAGCTATGGTTGGTTAGTTGTGGCAGCTGTCTTGAATCAGATTGACTCCAAACATTAAGTTGTAGATCTACCTCCAATAATTCCTCTCCAATAATTTAACAAAAAAGTTTTATTATCCAGGTGCTGCTGATCATCATCATTGTGTTCATCTCCAAGACGTCTATTTAGTAGATCAAATTTTGCTTACATGATAAACAAACACATGCAAATGTGTTTGTGTGTCTATTATTTTGAAATTATACCATAATTTATATACCTCTAATCCAAAAGAGCTCCTCACAGAATTTGCTGATGGAAGATGACCTTAAGTTGGTATGAGTGGGATCAGTCTTATTATTCTGTGTCCCAGGGAAATGCACACAGAGCACTTTCTCATCTGAACATGACCGTATGCCTCTGAGACCAAGTGTTTAATTGAGTTTCTGTCATCTATCACTGGATTCCAGAGGAGTCGATTCCCTGTGCCTGGACTGCATATCAATTTCAAATTTTCACATAATTAATTAGCTAGTTAGTACAGTCAAAACTTACCCCTAAAAATAATTGAATAATGGGATGAAGCTACGCCTGATGTTTGTGCTACTGTGGTGGCACAATTTACCAAGAATGCAGAAACACGCTGGAATAAATGCACAGAAAGTCTGCGTGTATAGTCGTCAAATGATTTAATTTGAGCAACAACAGAGCAGAAGTCAATCAGAGAAGTCTGTCAAGTTGTGGCTGGCGCATCAGTGCAGAGCAGCTGATAATATAACATCCTGTAACATGCTTACAACCAATCACAGTTCGCCTACTGTGACCATCTAACCAATAACAGAGCTGTCAGCCCAGAAACACCTTATCAAAATAAGAGAGGTCATGCATTGCTGGAGTCTTTAAGTCTGGGCCGATAGATTAAAACAGCCGAAACTAGTTATCATGTGATATGATTCCTGGACAGTGTCAAGTTAGAACAGATATACATAATTATTCCATAACAAACCCTCCTTTTGAGTAAACACTATTCAAACCAAATCAAAAGGAATAATTATCAAACGTCTAAACACAAATGCAAAAATCAACAACAAATACAATGTAAAAATGAGGGGRAARTAGTGCAAGTTAAATGACGACCAAAAACATATACATTCAATCAATGTAAGATTCAACAGTAAAAAGGCATAAATGACAAATGAAACATCATTACACATCAGAAGAGTCGATGAAGAAAAACATGTCGAAATTTAAAA
>NW_013953538.1:9185-13891 GCF_001266775.1 Austrofundulus limnaeus
TCAATCAATGTAAGATACAACAGTAAAAAGGCATAAATCACAAATGAAACATCATTACACAGCAGAAGAATCGATGAAGAAAAAACATGTCAAAATTTTAAAAAAACTTAAGTCCAAAACATAGACAAGGTATCACAACACAAGTTCTGCCCTCCTGAACTATGACTAGTATTAGCCAAGTATGTTCCATCAGAATCTCATCTTGGATAAAGTGTTACCTTAAAAACAACTAGTTATATATAAATGAACCTTAAGTAAATTAGGACAAGGCGAGTAGAAGAAATGCTGAAGACATTATCTTCTAGCAAAGCGATTGGACAAGTTCAAAAGCAAATGATAAATGAAGACAACAAAACTTCATGAATAAATGTGGAAATGTCATTAAAATGTGCAAAATTCAGTTTCCACCCCATTCAAGTAAACTTTATTCCGCCCCAAACTATCCAAAATCATAAAAACAAAAAACAAACTCTAAAAATACCAGAGCATACATAAGGTAAACTCTGCAACCTGGTCCGATGGCAGGGGGCATCTGGGTCTCCTCATCTTCGGGAGCATCCATGAAATCATCCACCATGTCATTCATTCTTAAACAAATGATGTGGAGGAAGGCACAACAAATAATAATTTCAGGGGCAAAGGTTGGCCTCACCTCCAGTGTCTTCAGTAGGGTTGACTACCAGCGCGTCTTCATGAGGCCAAAAGCTCGTTCCACAACCATGCGGGCCCTGGAGTGTTGGACATTGTACCTCTCCTGCACTCGGTTTGCAGGCTGTTTGTATGGGGTGAGCAAGGCAATCGGCTTTGCCAAGCATTGGGTATCCTCCATCACCCAGCAGATAGTAGTGCACTGGGGGACACAGCGACCGGCAAAATATGGGGCTGTTGCGCAGCACTCTGGCATCGTGCACGGATCCGGGATACCCAAAAAACACGTCAAGGAACCCGGTCGTGGAGTCACAAACTGCGTGCATTTGAACAGAATAAAACTGTTTGTAATTCATGTAGTTGACTTGGTGGGTGAGCCCAGGAGCCTTTATTCTTATGTGGCAACCATCGATTGCTCCTGCAACATGTTCAAATCCATGGCTCAACTGCTGAAATCCCCGTGTAATAGTTGGCATCTCATTGGGTGAGGGCAGGGAAATAGCAGTGGATAGTTTGGATTTTATTAGATTTGCAATCCGGTGAATTATTGTGTGGAATGGAGATTTTGGAATTCCAAAAGCAGAACTCAGCACAGACAAAGACAACCCATGTGCAGGAGAGAAGAGGGCTGCACAAAGAACCACTAAAGGGATCAACATGAAAACCTCAGAAGAAGACATGGAGCGCAACTTCCTTCATCACAAAATGTAAACAAACAATAGTGACATTACATTTTAGTGGTTGAAGGGTTTATTTTTTGTTTTTGGCAAATGTGCTAAACAARTAKTCTTAAACAATGAGCTCAGCATGAGAGGAAGATGAGGTGGAACCACGGAGAATGTTGTTTTGCAGACAAGGCAGCTGAGGAAGCTCCGTGTTAATCGAGTAGGAGCACGTCCAGCTCCAGAGACATGATGTCCACCTTATAGTCGTCCAGCGAGGTACAGTATTTACACCATATAAGTAAATTTATTACWGTTATTACTCAGAATGACCTGCGGTATAGTCCGCTTCCTGCTTTTGGAGCRGTCTCTGGTCTGCTTAACGTTCACACATGCAATTGAACCGCACCAGAGTTTGTTTCAATTGAACCGAGACCTAGGTTTTCAGGTGGACCAGAGTTCACTTTTTTGGGTCCGATTTAGAGTTCGATTACGTGTTCACACCTCCACAAACGAACCGGACTTTCCAGGCAAACGAACTAGAGTTTGATTAAATCGGACTAAACAGTGCAGTGTGAACACGACCTCAAACACCAGACAACACAGCTGGAACATTGTTGGTGCTGCTACATTATTTTGTTCCTGTATTTATTTATTTTTTAATGTAGGTGCAGGTTGGTGCCAGGATAAAAAGGAGAACAAACATCTGAGTAACGAAGAAAGAAAGATTTTGTTATCTTCAGGTTTGTTTCTAAAAACATCATAGAGCCACATTTCATTTATTTTCATTTATTTATTTAAAAAGGACAATGCACATTAATCAATATTCGGTGAATATAAATGTGGCGGAATTAGCACAAGAGCTAAATTTCATCTGTAGTCCTGAGCAGATAAAAAGGTAACAGTACATAAAACAAGTGCACAAAACAGACAAAATTCAACACTGCCCAACAATCACACAAACTCCTCAGTCTACGTCTACAGTTAAATTATRTTACAGGTGAATGCATGACTGATTTTCTTTCTGCCAAACTTTGTTTCTTTTTAAAAATGGAATGTGATGTTCATGCTGCAGCAGCCTGAGGACCGTCTACTTCTCCCCTCACCTCAGCGAGCAGCATGAAGAGGGTCAGAGGTCATCTGCAACATCAGAATCTCCTGAACCAGCTTCACATTCAGAGCACATCTTCAGTTTTTTTTTATCAGCACTGAGCTACAGAAGAAAACTAGTTTCAGTGTTGGAAACTCATTAGTGAAATGACAGCTTGAATTAGAAATTTATGTGTTGCTGTTTTAATTAGTGTGTGTGTGTGTGGGGGGGGTTATAATGTGATTTGTAGAAAGCATTTTGATCTCACTGCAGCCCACGAGATAAAGACAGTTTAACTGTTTGTGTGGGACCATTACAGTGTGTCAACAATAAAAGGAGACAAGAGGTTTGAGTTAAATCCTGCAGCAGARTTCAGTAAATACTGCAGCTCCTCAGGTGTTTACAGATGTTTTTCCTCAGCTCAGACAGGATCACCGCTCTTATTCTTTTACTTTACAGAAACAGCCTGTAAAGTGTTTCAAAGGGTCTACTGTTATTTTCTGCTGAATTTCTGTTTCCACAGCTTAGTGTGTGAAAGAGTTTAATTTTTTTGTTACATAATAAAACAAATGGCAAATGGACTGAACTTATTTAGTGCTTTTCTATCTATCCAGGACACTCAAAGCTCTTCACACTACAATCTGTCGTCGTTTACCCATTCACACAGCACTCTGTTAGGTCTCTACAAAGTTAAAGGGCCAATATTATGTGTTTCTCAGGCATATATTTAAATACTATACCATAATAAAGTATCTATGTCACCTTTAGCTGTTATTAAAATGCTGTTTTTATGTTTAAATAGAAAATAAACTTATCTTCTCATCACTTCCTCTTCTAAATGCCTTGAAATTGGCCTCTGTCTCTTTAAGAACCTCCTTCTGCTTCCATTTTGCCCATTTCGGTGCGGGGGGTGGGGTGGGGGGGGGCTGCTATGATGCAGTTTACTTGGCATCTGAAAATACATTTCCTCAAAGGTATTTTTAATCTGAAAAGAGCTTCACTGAGTGAGAACTACTGTTGAGAGCTCAGCAGGCAGTTAAGTTTCACTTTCAGTTTCACCCGAGAGCCTGCAGGAGTCATGGGCGGGGTGTATGGGGGTGTGGGGAGGGGCGGTGCTCTGCCATGAGGAAGTTCAGCTTAAAGACACGTCCCAGAGGTGTTTCTGGTACCAAAAGGTGTTTCTGGTCCCCACCTGTCGTTTTGCTCCTCAGCATGGCTTCATAAAAACACTGCAGGATTTCTCAAACATGATGAATGAGTCAGAGCAAGGCTTTGATGTTTTTATGAGAGTATAACATTATAACATGATGTAAAACTCAAAATGGTTGATTTTACATGATATTGCCCCTTTAACTTGTACAATCATCTATGGAGACTAATCAGTGCCAGTCACATTCATACACTGATGCACACATCAGAGGCATTAGGGTGGGGGATCTGARACAGCTGGATGGGGGATCGTGCCGGYGACCTTCCGGTTCCAGGACGACTCCCCTAACCCCTCTGCCACAGCCGCCCCATATATCCTTGCACTTATTAAAATATTACAATAAATTTCATTTATGACACGAGTCTTGAGATACAATATTTTGCACAATTTTAGCAAAACATTAGCTGCATTATAAGAAATAAAACATTTAAATAATCCCCTAAATTACTAACAGTCCAACGAAACACGGTGTCTGACAGATGAAAGGGCTGCTCTGACTGTTTGGGTTTATGAGCTGCAGAGAACTGGCAGACGTCTGAATGATGGCATCCCCCTCATGTGGGGGTCCTGTCAGCAGWCTGACTTCAGTCAGGTAAAGAAAATGTTGGATGTTTTCAGCAGGAACATTGGACTTGTTTAATGTGTTGCAGTTGAAGAATTGACTTATTTAATGATAAAGCACTGTTTATATTATAAAATGCAATAATTGTTCTGCACTTGATTTACTGTGTTGAAGTCAAATCCTATTTTTGTTTTACAGAAAAGAGCCGTAAAAATTATTACTAGAAAACATTTCTGTCACCCATCGAATATATTATTTTCTAAATTAAAATTATTAAAATTTTATGAGTTGGTTGATTATAATACCTTGCAGATTATGTATAAAGTTCATAATTTTTTTACCATTAAACGTTCAGTTATATTTTGTTAAGAGACAAAGTTTATATAATCTTAAGGGACTTGAGATGTTTATAAAACCTAAAATTCAAACAAATTTAAAGGATYGATGCACTTCAGTTCAAGGAATAAAATTGTGGAATAATTCTGGAAAGTGATTATAAAAATGTTGGTTCAATGTGTTTGTTTAAGAGAATGA
>NW_013953538.1:14887-19311 GCF_001266775.1 Austrofundulus limnaeus
ATGTGTTTACATCCATCGCTGCCATGTTTGTAATGACTTATCACGAGAACAAACGTGACTTTAATTCACGTGTGACTTTAATAGTATTTCTTATTTAATAGAAACACCGCAGTTGTGAAACTGTGTTTTTCCAATATTAACAGAGTATCAACAAAGTTTTGCGCACATTTTTAATGGAAACACAGCTAATGGTTCAGACAAAACAAACATAATTTGTTCTGCAAAAAAGTGTCATTGAGTGAAACTCATTGGAAAGCAGCAGCGCTAATTATCTGTTCGATGTATAAAACCCATTACTACTTTTCTACATTTTCTTTATGAGCCCTGAGTGTGAGCCTGTTCTGCCCGGAGCAGCTTGTTTCTGCTCTGATAGGTGTGTTAGTAATTTAACACACTCATATCTTTGTGTTGACCTGGTGCAGGTAGACAGAGCTTGGAGATGACAAATTAAATGAGCTTGTTTTCATTCCGCAAGAGGAAATGTGATCCAGTCGCCACAGCAACCAAATCCAGAGGCGCAGGAATGCTTGGGAAATTAAAAACATGAGGTTACGTGAGCAAAAGGAAAACAAAAGTTGATTAAGCGCATGTCAGGAGGTGGAAGTTGTCATATTCCTCAGGTTCAACTGTGTTTAATCACATCATAAACTCTTCATTTCTGCCATCTTTGACAGTAAAATATTTTAGGAGATTCTTTGCAGAATATTATTCTAAAGCCAACTTCATTTTTTTCTTTGCAAGTCACTAAATCCAAGTCAGTGTGGCCGCACTCGGGCAGAAAGTGCTACAAGAACAAATGAGAGAAGTAACGGCCCTCAGAGCACTAATCAGACTAACAAATCACTTTATCTGTGTTGGGAAGGTGCTGCAGCCTGGTAGTTCTCACTGACCCTTCTTACCTGATAAATCCTCCCTCAGCTCAGCCACTCTGAGCATGAAATCATTTGGGCAGAATGACAGGATGTTTGGCTGCAGAGCAGCAGCAATTTGTTTCTCTGTAGATAAACAGTGTTTGTTGCCTTTGCTGCTGAGGAGAGCAGAGAGGCTCAGCACTTCTCCTAACTGCCTTGGAGATCTCTCTGGRACAATTATTTTTATTTTGCTACAGCCACAACATCACAAACAGTTTAAAATGTTTTTTTTTCAGTGGTGGGCAGCGCTAACCTAAACATTAGCTCCGCAGTTTCTAAAGCGCTTATGAAAATATTTAGGTCCGCAACTTCAAAAGCGCTTATGCCATAGTAAATCTAGCGGAAGGTAATTTTAAAGCACAAATTCAATTTGACACTTACTATCTGGCAACAGTTCATGTACATAATATGTACAACGCTGCCAACTAGTGGTGAATGAACTCTTTTACAGCTTAATTCTACAACCGCTGATTGCTGGGGATGTGATTTCCTGAAACAGACCTTTAGCTCCTGGTGTAAAAAATAAAAAGTTGTTGAGGATTGCTAGTTCTGCTGCTTCTTTGTCTTTTTCTTTTGTTTGTTGTAGATTTTTCATTAAAGAAGCATCAATAAAGTGATTTTAAAAGTGTTTATTGGAAAACTGAAGTGATGCATTCTGGGTACGTGACAGATTTGATTTGTGATGGGAAATGAAATCATGGAGTACAGGAAACTATTTGCAAACTTCAAAATAAGAGCATGGATTTTAAAGTTTTCCATGTAGTTGCTCCAGTTGACCACTAGATGTCTGTCTAACGCCACTGGCCAATTGCTTCGACAAATTACGTCAAGTATTGAGCTCCAGTGTTTAAACTTTTTTAAAGGAGCTCCGATTGTAAAGTAAAATAAATCAAGACATATAAAATTTTAGTATGGATTGGATAGTTCATAATTCATTGACAGTCATACCTTCTGCTGTTCAAGATAATGATGACTGGTAGATAATTAGTTATTAGTGGTACTGCATTTTAATTTTAGAAAGAGCAAATCTGCTTGTGAACTATGAAAATTAGTAAGACCACTAAAGCTCAAATGAAATATTTAGATCCACAATTAGAGGATTTGCGCTATGGCGGACTGGTGCCCATTCCGTTTTTTTAAATTAATTTTTCTTATTTTGTGCGTGGGTTTTTTTTTTTTTTTTTTTTTGGAAATCAGTCTATCTTGGACAATACACGACAAAAGTGTTTAAGGCTAAAAGAACATTTATGCAATTAAATAATGAAGACACCAGACTTCATCTGTCAGAGTCTCATGTTTGTACCTACCAGGAAGTTTGAGGAGGGTTAACAGGAGCCAACAGTTACACATTATTGTGTTAAGACTGACTGAACAATTATGTGTCAGGACACACACTGTTTTGTCTGTTTTCACATTTTGGACCTGATTGGAGCCATAGTAAGTATAGCGTGTAGATCCAGACGTTTCACTTAATAAAGAGTACTGGTACTTCATAGTAATATTACTCAAGTAAAAGTAATGTATGATGCAGTAAAACTACTCCTAAAAGTACAATTTTTCAAAAAGTTACTAAAGTAACAGAGTAAAAGTAATTGTACTGTGCGCTCCAAGACCCTTTTAAATTGACTCTTGTGGATTTGATCTAAACTGGTTTTGTTTTTTTGTAATTTCTGTGCAATAACATTAGATGTGTATAATATTATAACTAATAAACCCAGACAAATGATGTTGTCCAGTTTGCATAAAACCAGTAAATGACTTTACATTTGGATCATCAGTCCAATGGCTGACCTCGTGGGATATAACAAACAATGAGAAGCTGCTGGTGTGAAATCCTGCCTGAGTGTCAGACGGTCAACCTGTCTGAGCTGAAAACACCCCTATGACCACTTCCATCCATGGAGGAGAAATTTATGGAATAAATTGTCATTGTTTATTTCAGTGGAGCACACAGGATATACCTTTGTGTTGGTCCTGGTGGATTATGCAAAGCCATACTCTGAGGTAAGAGCTGCTGTGCAGCATTTTTATAAAGATTGTTGTGCAGGTTTTGTTTCCAGTCCTCCGTAGAGTTTGGATCCTGAGATTCTGACAGACCAGTATTCAGTGTCACACACTAGCAAAATCTATATGGATTATTGGGCTGGTGATCTTAAATCCCACCAATTCCATTTGATCTTACCCTGCCAGAGACCAGATGTTGCCAAATTGCAAAACCATTTTGTGAAGGAGTTTTCTCCTTCTCCTCTGCAAGGGTACACAGACTTATCTGAGCTTTTTACAGTTACCAGAGGTGTCAAAAGTATTCACATTCATTACTACTAGTAATACTAGGTTAAAGTATAGAAACTAAAGTTTAAAATACTTTTTAAAAGTAGAATTATTGATTCAAGCTTTTACTCAAGTAAACGTATAAAAGTACTAGTTGAAAAACTACGTAAAAGTAATGGGGAAAAAAGACTATAAAGGACAAAGGCTTTGACCACGCCACAGGGATCTATAGTGCACAACCACCTCCCAAAAAAGCCTTGTTCTCAAGACCATAATGACTATAATGTTGACCAGGTCATCAATATAAATGATGGCTTACATGATAATATAAAGGCTTATATAATGTTAAAAATTTTGGGCTGCCCCCTGAGGTTGGGAACTACTGGCCTAGTGTTTTGTTAACAGTTATTTTTCTTGAATATATGTGGTAAACTCAGATAACAGATAAAAGTTTTCATCATTGGTTGGAATTGTGACCTTTTGACATCCTGATGACATCATTTTTGCCCAATTGTTTAATTAAATGTCTAATTAAATAAATTAAATGTTTAAATGTTTAAATGTCTTTAAATGTCTAAATGTCTAAATGTTTAAATGTCTAAATTAAATGTTTAAATGTCTTTTAAATCAAAGAGCTAATCAATACAAATCTGCTAATAACGTTTATAAAATTTTGTTTCCTGTATACCTACCCCTAATGGTCATAATGGAAAAGGGGTGTGGTCAAAAAGCAATCCCTTAGGGGCAGTGACGCCCAACACTTTTTCTGTTAACATGCATTTTCTGAAAGAGTGAACCTTAGCGTGCATGCAAACTACCCAGAATGGTCCTCGGGCTGGGATGCAATCCGACAGCCTTCTGCTGAAAAGCCACAGCTCTATCAACTGAGCCACCATGCGACCTCATATACAGTATGATGACAAGGCAGAATGAAAAGTAAGTAAGTAAAGTTTTATTTATATAGCGCCTTTCACAGAAATAAATTCACAAGGTGCTGTACATTCAGGGAGGGAGGGAGGGGGCAACTTAAGAAGCACCCATTCAAGAAGACATACAAGACAAACATGGGGGAACAGGTGAAACAGGTCATGCAGCAAACACAGTTGTGTTACCTTTAACAACAGCTTGAAATACACAAAAGGAAAATTAAGTTAAACAACCCGCGAGAGAGAAAGACAGCCTGGGAGTGGGCTTAGGTCAGATAACACATAAAGGGGAGGTAAAATGGGGTGGGTTCAGAGG
>NW_013953538.1:24846-26374 GCF_001266775.1 Austrofundulus limnaeus
CTCTTGGAAGAGAGACGAAACGTTTCATTAAAGAAGAACCCGTCCAGAGGACCTATACAATTTTTTTCCTTTGATTTTTTACCTGGATCACTGAGATGCATCAGGACACAAATAGATAGTTTTAAATGAAACTCTCAGATTCAGATTTTAACCTGTACATCTTCAAGTGAATGACTTTTTGAGTCAACCCAATCCAAGATGTCTGCACTGCCAACCTGCATTAGAAAACACAAAACAAGTCATTTTACAGATATATTTGTTATAATGATAGCTGAGAGTCATCTCCAACACATTCTGGACTCTAACAACACATGTTACATAATGTTAAGGTTTGACCAAAATATCCAGTCTTTTCTCATCTCAAGATAATCTTCTGAAATATGAAACATAGTCAATGCACGAGTAAATCCTATATTATGAGAGGTTAAATTTGGTCACAGACAAGAGGTTTGTTCTGYGATGTTCAGTGGAGCGTTTTATTATTAGTAGGATCTTGTTAGATGTGGAAGATGAAACTCGTGATGGGAAGGAGCTGTGACAACATCCTCCTCTCCTCTCATGAACAAATGCTTAGTGAGTTCCTCCCCCAGGACAGAGCCACTAATCTAAATACATTTATTCAGTCTTTTGATGTCAGGTTCATGCCACTTCAGACCCTGTGAAGAAAACAGCTCAGAGCTGAAGGCCAGGACCAGGACTAAGGTTTCTGTGGGAAGATTCGTTTTTTTCCCCCTCCTCTGGAGAGCTGCAGAGATTCCTTCTTTCCCTCCTCTATTTTGAAAAAAAAAAAAGGTGGAGCTCAAATCCTGCCTTTCTTCGAGTCCAGCTCGACCTGTTTTGACCCGTTGACGTTGAACCGTGGAGGCACAGTGACACATTCTTCTCCCTGAGGCAAACAACTGGTGAAATGTACCTGTAGAGCATTTCAAGATGCAACCGTTGTTGTCATAACCCCATTCAGTCTGCTGTGCTCTGCTCTAACAGACACATCCACCTGCTGCATCTTTACTCACTGCCTTCAGGTGTCAGATACCTGGAAATATGTAAACACACACAATCAACCACACAGAAATGTGGAATGCTGTCACACTTGGATATTTTCCAGTTTTTTGTGGTATTTTTCTTTCCTCAGTACAAAACCATATATTTCTAWCAGATTAGAGCTTTTTGATTAACCTTAGATGTGTATGTTGGCTCTGTGACTCTAGAGCGTACACTGCCTCTTACCTGTTCACAACATGAGTAGGTTTTATATTCTTTTATATATGATATTTCCTATAAATTGCTACTTTAAAGTAAACATATACTTTTAAAACCTTCTTCTCCCCATGTAAATCCTTCAGTTGGGGTCAATTTAAAGTGGAACTCCAATGCTTTAGTCTGAATTCCTCCTTATTGTAACTCCACAAGCTCCGCCCCTTTTCTGAGCTGTGTCTCAGACCAACTCATTTTAAGGCTGTCCCTTTAAAGGGGCAATATCATGTAAAATCAACTTTTTTGAGTTTTATACCATGTTATAATGTTATAC
>NW_013953538.1:27265-28670 GCF_001266775.1 Austrofundulus limnaeus
TGTGTGTGTGTGTGTGTGTGTGGTGGGTGGGGGGAGGGTAATATACACGGGAAGAAATTTTGACAGATTTTTTTTAATGTACAACCACAGTCATTTTAAATAGTGCCTCGTATTTTACTACTATACATCATCATGTTAAACATGAATAAATACGGTAGTTTTTCAACATGGCCCTTTATAGACTTGGTTCTAAAGTCGTGATTTTATTTGCTATTTTTCAAAATTTTCTTTGCTTTAATTCAGCTGAATTAATGCCCCCGAATAAAAAGGWACTGTTTTCTGTAAAAAGGAGAATAAAAAAACAGAATTGAGTGATTTTTGTGCATTGRGTTTATAGAAGCACTCCCTGCAGGCCCTTTTCTTGGACATATCATTAGACGCACAGGATAACTGTGCTCAAGCCTGCCACCCTTGACAGGAGGCACTCTTTGTTTCCCTAATAGTCAGTTGAAGTTGTCTTCTGCCCACCAGCACTCAACCATCTCCATCCCTAATAACATAGCAGCAGAGAAATGGGACAGAAGGCTGAAGCCCCCGACCCTAAAGCTGCTTCAGTGAGAAGGAGGCAAAGCAAAGACAGGCTGCGTGGAGCAGACGGCTCTGGAGCCCACCCAGGGTTTAATGTCTTATTATTTCCCACAGACAGAAACTAAATGAACAGTTTTGTCAGCGGGGACACCACTTTCTTGGTGTCACTTCCTTTCGAGCGCACAGCGAGGGGGAGAGCAGGCTGAGAAATGAAGCAAACTGTGGCGTCATTAGCTGGGATTTCACATGTGAAGATGTTTTCATGGGATGCTGCTGGAGAATCAGTCATGTGCTCGACACAGAAAGTAAAATCTGAAATTCTCTTCTCATTTCAGTGGAGGTGCTGGAACGTCATCACATGTGATGCAGTGTTCCTGATACAACACTGATTTATTGAGTTTCTGAGGAACACGCTGTTGGATCAGAGCAGTTTGTTCCCTTTAACTCGATGAATCACACAAGTCATGGAACACAAATTGACTGGATGTAATGAGAAGTTGAGTGGTTTAATAGAAAAAAAGATAAAGTTTAACGAGATTTTGAACGTTTTTATGAATTTCCTTCTGGTCAATTTAAGGAGCGTGACRTTTCTGAGCCTCGCTGATGGAGTGATAAAAGAGAAGTTGAAGTGTTCAACTGCAAACGACGAAAGTTTTATCTAAATCAGGGGTGTCCAAACTTTTTTAGTGAGGGCCAAATACAGAAAAATAAACAAAGGGCCGGGCCACACACTAGAAGTGACATATTGATACATCAATAATGTGTGTATTTCTAACTCACCCATTGGGCATTGATTTGATTTTATTTGATTTATTGATTTAACAGGAAAAGATCTCTAAAAATCAAGCCTGACTCAGCATAATTGCTGTTTTATAGC
>NW_013953538.1:29902-32778 GCF_001266775.1 Austrofundulus limnaeus
AAACCATGTTGGCTATTGCTTAGCATATTATTAGCTTCTAGATGCTGAAGTAGTTGATTAAATATTTTCTCAAGTAACTTAGAAAAAATTGGAAGAACAGACATAGGGCATAAGGTCACTGTGGTTAGTCTTAACATGGGTTCTAAGGTGGGTGAATAAAGTTGTATCAAGGGGGTTTTAACRTCAAGTGAGGGGTTGGTTAACTGTCCTTCACACCATTTTCTGTAAAATAATGAAAACATAAATGGATCAGTTTTACTGTAATAATGAGATACGTCAATAATGTGTGTATTTCAAACACACCTATGTTCGGTCTTTGGAAAAGCAGACTTGATTTCAGACAGAGCAGGAAAGTGTGCAGCAGTAAAGCCTCGTAGTTGTGTCTCAAACAGGCGCAGCTTTACGCAGAAGGCTTTCATGTGACATACAGTTGTGGCACCAGCTGTTCTTTGCCTTGTAGGTTCTTGTTCAGTGTATTCAGATGATGTGTAAGATCAACTAAAAATGCCAGGTCTGCCAGCCACAGAGGGTCACTTAGTTCACCAAGAGGTCRGCCCTTGTCTTTAAAAAACTGCCGTTGTGCCTTTTAGGCTCATCATATCAAGCAGCTCCTCCGTACAGCAAAAATGATCATCTACTCACCGCAAAACAATTAACAGTTGTGCGGTGTCTGTGGCATCCGTGCTCTCATCACATGCTATCAAGTAAAAATCAAAAGCACGCTTTGTCACTCACCGCCATTTCTGGAGACTCAAACTGAATGCAGTGTCGCAGGCTGTGTCCAAAACGACAGGCCGGGTCCTCCGGAGGACCCAGACTGCCCGATCGAGGTGGGCCGGGTCCTTGGTAGACCGGGAAGACCGCAAAAAAAGAGGCTGTGAATTTGGACGGTCTAGCCTCCCCTCCTTACCCCGGCGTACGTCATGTCACCTAGCAACTGTGACGACGCTAAACAAGCAAACTTAAATCAAAATTAGAAAAATATCAATACATTAGCATTATTAATATCACAAAACTATAAAATTAACTTAAAGGTATCATTTGAAGAACTAACTGACCCCCTGTAGGTGCATGTTTATTTCACGTTTTTTATGACGAAAAAATAATATTTCAAAACATGTCCATACAAATGATAAAAGTATTAGAATTACAACCGCTAAATTTTTTTAATTTTTATATCACCATATTTTTTTTTAAAATGTATTCTTTTCTCTCGCTTCATCCGCCACTACTAGCATAAAAAAAAATCTCCGGTCGGGCCGCAATGCATTATGGGATACGCTGGGCTGGGACGGATCCATCAGACCTGTCCTTCGATTCGGGCCAAAGGAAGGACGTATTTGTCGGCCGCATCGGAGGAGTCTTCGGTTTGGGACGTCCTTCGTCGCAGCGCTGTGAAATATGCGGCCGACAAATTCGACCTTCGGAGGACCCGACCTGTCGTTTTGGACACAGCCGCAGTCACAAAGACATTCTTCTTCTCTTCTCCTCTTCTCTATAATTTCGTTTCTGTGGTTGGCTCCATCTAGTGTTGAAAGTGAGAAGTGCAACAGAGTTGAGCTCAAACTTCTTGTGCGGGCCATATTTAATTACATTTTCAGAATTTGCTGCGGGCCAATAAAAACGGTACCGTGGGCTGCAGTTGGCCYGCMGTTTGGACACCCCTGATCTAAATCCAACACTTTCACACTTGAAGAACATGGTAATGGTGATAATGAGGGTTTTATCTTTGCACATAAGAAAGTGGTTAATATCCTGTGTTTGTCTGTGTCAATCTGGGCCTGGTAACCCCGAGGCCATCCAGCACTCATGCATACAGAGTGTGACAGGATGATTAATTGTTTCTTGTTCCCGAGCTAAAAGGATCTGTGAGGAGAAGTAACTCTTTAACTGGTGTGTGAAATAACAATGATAAATGAAAGCACAGAAACATTCTGCTGATGTCTTCAAAAAATACTCTTGAGGAAATTCAGAACAATATATTTTTCAGAAGCATAAACGGGTTCTAATCTTTCATTTAGGTGCTTTCCTGGAGCCTGAAATAGCAGCATAAACTACTACTGTCAAGTCCAATTTAAAAGAGAGAGGGAGCCGTTTTACTGCAAACGCACAAGAGATTTAGCAAATTCCAACTCTATTTCTCTTACTGTGAACTCAGCAAATTCAAATGCGCTGTCCGAGATAATACCCGGGAGTGCAGCTCCGCTCATCTGCTGCGTGAGATTGGATTAGCCTGCAGATGATCGTGGAGGCTGAGGGAAGAGAGCAGGCAGATAGGCGTGCTTTCACGAGTTATTAATTACAGCTCAGAAATGTTTGGCCTCCTCTGAAGGCAGCAGCAACAAACAGAAAATATCYGCCTTACATAAGACAAAGTGACACCTGCAGCTGCAAGCACAGCAGCTGGTGACCGCTCGCTGCATGTTTACTGACACCGATCGGACCAGGTTTCATGGTTTAGATTTAATCCTTCATACCACAGGTTACAACTTCCAACATTTGTTATTGTTGTTGTGAAATTCAGACTATTTTTTCCTGTTTTTTTTTGTACGTTTTTATCCCAATCTAACAATTATTCTTTATTATTTGAGCTTTTTTAGACAAAGAAATAKAAACTTTCAGGTCAGTTTAAAAAAATCAAGAATCAAAAATCATTTATTGTCATTCACACACATCAGATGTAATGCAGAACGAAATTTGCAGTTTTGAACATCCGTCTGGAGAAACACACACTCATGACAGACACGGGGGATGAATGTCCAGGACCCTGCGCAGCGTGGTGCGCTACCTTACAGTTTAGAACACACACACACATGGGAAGGATGAGCAGTGACGGCTGGTATAAGTGGGCTAGTAGGGCTAAGCCCTCCCTGGTG
>NW_013953538.1:33628-36736 GCF_001266775.1 Austrofundulus limnaeus
GTAATGCTGTTTTATTATTGTCATTTGTTTAATAAATACACTGGCGTGAAACAACTTAGTACATGTTTGATTGTTTTTTGGGATACGTCTATTTTGGAGTTGTAGCCCCACCTGGAGTAAATTCCACCAGCCGCCACATGATGAGTTAAAAAAAAGAGCTTTGATCCTGTGTTTAATACAAAAACAGAAAACACATGAGTATCGCACAAAAAAACTACTCTGCGAATAGGAGCAGAAGCAGCTGGGGGGGGGGAGTGGGGAGACAAATGTGGACGGGGGAAGGGATTGCAGAGGAACCGGTGACATCAAGGACAAAGTGCCGGGACCAATCAGAGACCTCCAGAGTCCAACCAGTTGTTATGAATCGAACACAGATCACCAGAGTTCAGTTCTCCGTTCAGAGTTCAGTTCTCTGTTCCAACCAATGTGGCCTCGGACTGAGATCAGACACAGGTGGGGGGTTGGGGAAAGGGGGAGAATCAAGGCTTTCTCCACACATATCATCCAGGGAGTTTTTATCAGCCTGTGACCAAGGTCACATCTGTGGGGATCCAACGATGGAATAAATTCTTTAGAGCAGGGGTGCCCAAACATTTTCCCTGAGGGGGCCAAAATGAAAATCCATCCATGGCTGCAGGCCAAATGCAGTTATAAAATACATGAAATACAAATACTTTTTAAAGTAAAGTCCTTTATTTTAAACGATTAAGCTATGCAATGACCCTCTTTTGTTTTAGTCTGTGCACTTGGAGAAAGTCTGCCATATGCTCAAGTAGCAAAGGCTCACGGGACATTTCAAAAATTGATAAAATATGAGTTTTTGTGGCCTTATAAAGTGTGCAAATCTACATGTGGGRTTAAATCTGATCTAAATATGTCTTTTTGTCATTTCTTGTTTCATGTTTAACCCTATTAAATCAAAGATAAAGTCAGCACCATGAATGAAAACTACCTTCACTGCAGCCCTTTTCTATAGTCATTTGACCAATGGAAATACTGTGTTCCTACATAGGATAACGGGTTACAACCTTGTAACTTTGGCAACTGTTGGTGGGCCAAATCAAATGGCTTGTCAGGCCAAATTTGGCCCACGGGCCCCACTTTGGGCTCCTCTGCTTTAGAGCAACAGCAGACTTCTTTTCTCCACTGCTTAACTGAGCCTCTGTGTTGTGAAAAGCCAATATTCCAGATTAGTTACCATCTCGCCTCTCCCGTATGAACTTCAGCCAGATGTTGCCCTCAGTCCTCGCACCGCTGGGCTGCGATCCTAATTAGAACCACATCCGGTTTGCAATTCAGTTCTCCCACATTTGAGTCTGTGCGTTCWSCRTACGAGAGATTCCATCCAGGGACACAGACAGCTTCTCACAGGACCGAATCGCGGTCAGTGTCGTTCTCATTTTCCGATAAACCAGAACTCCTCCACAGCCGATCAGCAGGAATCCGATTATCATAAATCCAAATATGAAAACATCTTCGACGTCCTCAATGAAAAGAGGTGCCAGGCAGATCAGGTTCCAACCCCCCCAGCTAGCTGAAACTCGCCCCGCAGCCACGGTTCCACTGGGACAAGAGCTCTCCTCACGCTCTAATCTCAGAGTGGAGAAAAAGGTTTCAACTGCATTCAGAGACCAGTTGACCAGATCCACAGTTCTTTTGTTATCGAATGAAAGGTAGAAGAAAGGCTTGATCCGGCAGCAAAGCAGGGAAAAGGAGGGAGTTGCGGGAGAAAGAGCAAAAGCGTCCGACTCCTCTGAAGGCCAAGCAGAAAAAAAGTAGTAGTAATAGTAACATTTTGCTACTTTTAGCTTTTAGCCTTGATACTTTTTACTCTATAGCTTCTTTTGGTTGTATGTTTTTGCTTTTGTCAGTTTTTGTGATTGAAGATTTTCTTTTGCTGCATTTTTAAATAATTTATTTATTTTGCATTGTTTTTTGTTTGTTTTGTGTGCTTCATTCATGTATGTGCAGTATATTCAGCTATTTGCTGCAAATTTAGCTGTTTGCAACATGGTTAGCAATTAGCTGCTCGTTTAGCTATTTGCTGCACATTTAGCTGTTTGCAGCACATTAGGCTGATTACTGCAAATTTAGCTGTTAATGGTGCATTTAGCCATTTGCTGCGTGTTTTGCTGTTTGCAGCACTTTTAGCTGTTTGTCACCACAAACAGCTAAAGTACCTCTGGTGCACCTGTCAGCCACCACAGTTACATACTAAGTAGAAATTTACTGGAGTAACTACTGTATTTTCCAGCTGACTTTTMACTTCCTTACATTTTAAAATGAGCTTTGTTACTCAAATGATTTTGGCTTATTTTCATTTAGGCTTGTTGGTTTGATTTAGTTTCAAAACAACCTTTTGCTACTCCTAGCTATCAGCTTGTGTTTTCATACTTTTAATTTCTGTTCTTTAAGGTAAATGAATTTCCTCTTCAGCAAATTTRAGCCGTCATTCAGGTCTCAGTGTTTTCATAGAAAATGTCATTTCTCCAGTGTTGTTTCCTTCAGTGGGCAGATTGTTCTGCAACCAGACAGATGACAGCTGAATATTTACAGARGAGAAATCCTCAGTTTGATGTTGAAAGTGTTCAGTTTGCTCCTCAGTGCTGCGTGYTTAAATACAAGCAGAATGCTTTCTGAACAGACGGGGGCTTCTCTGTGTAATTTGGTTTAACCCTGGTTTAAATATGAGTCATGAAAATAATAGTGATGACCCAAACATCTGCCAAGACAGGTTTTTTCAGCACCAACCCCCCCCCCCCCCACACACACACACACACACAGTGAAGGCAGGATAAAGATGCTCTTTACATGGTTGGCAGCACAAACAGGATGAAAAGTAAACTTGGCAGAACGAACACCTTTGAAGCAGTAAAATCCTTTCTCTCTACATGACACACATTAACAAAATGTATGTAAGCACTTGTCACAGTTTGTGGAGGTTGGACCCAGGAATCTAGGGGTGTAAGGAAATATTAATACACTGAAATATTGCGATATTTCATTTTCCAATACTGTATCGGTATTCTAAAGCCCTGTATCGATTTTTTATTAAGGTTTAAAATGTCAACTTTCCTGCCAGCCGTTCATTTTTATGTTGTAGTTCAG
>NW_013953538.1:36746-38249 GCF_001266775.1 Austrofundulus limnaeus
ACAAATTAAGTGTTTAGTGCGCTCTTTTTTCCAACTTTAGTCAGCCTTCACGTTACAGAAAGCTAGCACATGTCTATATAATTGAATTTTCTGAGACAATGAATTTTGGTTTTTCTTTTTTTTTTTCCAGTAAGAGGTTTTTATTTAATAGAATTTTTGGACCAAAAAAAATCTCAATATATCACCTTGCTTACAGTATCGCAATATATCGGGATATATCGTATCGTGACCCGTCTGTCATGATATGTATCGTATCGCCAAATTCTTGCCAATACACAGCCCTACAGGAATCCAGACTGAAAAACGAGGAACTCCAGTAAAACCTTATATTTTATTAACAATAACAAAAAAAATAAAAATAAAACTAGCAACAAACAAAACACTCAAAGAYAGAGGAGACCCAGATGTGTCATAACGCACACACACACAATGCCAGACTGATGAGTGTGGTGAAGCTGAGTATAAGGACTGAAACTGAGAAGATTAGAGACAGCTACATAAAATAAAACAGAAAACAGGTGTGAGTGGGTGTGGCAGGACTGAAGAATCGACAGTAGGTAGGCCAAATATTACAGGATTCAGCTCAATTTCTTCTTTAAAACTTTAATTTTAGTCTTCTGACTCCAGTCAGGTACATTCAGCGCTCAGCAGCACAGGCCTCAGTAAGACCTTCGGCTGAGTCAAAACAAACACGGGAGCTCTGCTCTGAGCAGACACTCTGCAAAACAATCAAAACTTCCTTTTACTATAATAATGAATCGAGCTTATAATGTATCTTTCTTCCTGGTTACAGCCTTGGAGGTGTTACCTTTTACATCAGAACGTAACTCATTTTTGTTTAGGCTAAAAGAAAGAACACATGATAACACACAAACTCTTTGTCTGTTTAACCTTACAGACTGAAATTATCAGAAAGTATAAAATACAAAACTGAATCTAATGTTCAGTTAATCAGTTACAAAATTTCTTTAAACTCAAACCACTGGAATAAGCTTGTTTTGCTTGAACATACGCAACAAAAAACAGTGTTTTCAACTCACATGAAACCATCACAAAGAACACTGAATTTACAGGAATGTGCTTTTTTGTGTCTATCTATACATACAAACTCAGGGTTTAACCGGGACAGATTTGTGCTCAAATGTCAGGTGAAGGGTCATTTTTTTCCCCATCGTGGACTGGAGCGGGAAGAAACTCCATGCCTCCATGCATCTCCCAGAAGCTCAGCAAGTTTGTCTCATGGAGCTATGAAAAGTGCGTGCAAAAACAAACACCAAACAACCATGTGACTGTGCATCGTCTGGTTGGCTGCCATTCAACCATACTGAGCCCTAGATTGTTTGATTGACAACCAAGGGGGAGGGACATCTATGGATTCATTGGATATAAACTAGACACCGCATTGCTGTAACATAATGACCTCCCGCACACACAAATGCACCAGAACTCAGAAGTCTTTATTCCTAGTGTCATGCTACTAGGTGCATCCAAAAATTGTAGTGG
>NW_013953538.1:38259-41763 GCF_001266775.1 Austrofundulus limnaeus
GGGGTGCACTGATTGGTGGGCCTGATGGATAGAGCTTCATCAGAGCTAAACAACAAAAGAAATATGAAGCTCCTATATTTAATAGTTTTTGAGCTACAACCATTTTTATATGTCCAGACACCCCTTTTTCAGATAAATTAGGGGTACGGGGGGGACACTGATTGGTGGGCCTGATGGATAGAGCTTCATCAGTGCTAAACAACAAAATAAATCTGAAGTTCCTATATTGAACCATTTCTGAGTTATAAGCATTTTTGCATGTCCAGACACCCCCACTTTGAAAGGAGCCCCCTCCTCAAATATGGGGTCTATCATAAAACCGTTGGCTGGTGCAGTGTAGGTCAGRCTCWTCTACAGTCCTGACAAATTTCATGTTGATCGGTRCAGCTGTTTTTGTGCTACGRTTGACCAAAAATCACGCTTCGCGTGTGAGGGTCATAATGAAAGTTTATTTGGCCAGTGGCAAATTAAATTTTGCTACTCCTAATTTTTCATAAGCAATGAAGAGCTACTTTACATGAGCTAATGAGCTACTGGTAGCTCACAAGCTACTGGTTGAATACCCCTGAGTTAGATGAATGGTGGGCAGCTGGGGGACATGTAGCTTTGTCAAAACGGCCACGAAAGCTCAACTACAAATAGACAGTCAATAAATTATATTTACATGCTAAACCTTTGTCAGGAAAGGTGTTTGGTGGATATCCATTCCTTCAAACATTAATATAAAGAGCAAACAGAAACAAAATCATCATTTCTTTAAACATGAAGGGTTGTATTGTATTTAATGCTGCCACATAATGTTTGTTTGTTTTTTAGTTTAATTTTTTGTCCACAGCTCTCTGATCCACTAATGATAGACGCTTATTCAGCAAACCCACAGCGTGCTATTATGGAGCCCTTCAGAGCCGTCACCCCATGGAGAGGCACCGCTGCGCAGCAATAAATCTGGAATTCAATTAACCGAAGCACATCTTGACCTTTCATATCGTATAACAACATAAGAGGGTAGTTATCACCATTTGTTGTTCAGGAGAAAAGGCAAAAACTGACACTCAGCTGAAAGYGTGGATTCTTTTCTTGTCAGTTGTGTAACTCTTGTTGCTCCATTTCCTCAAAGCCCCCCTYCCCCCGTCTGTCCTTATTGATCAGTCTCCTCTGACCCCTTCCTTCCCGTCTCCTGGGAGAYGTATTGATGTTCAAAGCAGCAGTTTGTCGTATCAATATTTGACACGGTGATTGTGCTCTGTTCCTGCATATGCAACAGAACAGCTCAACAACAAATATGCATAAAGCATCAATGTTATGGTGTCCGTTTGATTCATTGCTGCACCACGGGGGGAAGGATAAAAATCAAATGTTTGCCTGTTTTTATGTCATCAAGCAGGGCAATAAATGGAGAAAGCTGTTTTACTGCCTAATGCCTGAGAAATGRGTCGCTGAAATCAACCTCGAGCTTTAGAAGTGAAAAGTGCTCCAAACCTAAACCCAACTATCTGCTACAGTGTGGCTCACATTCAGCCTAGATCTGTAGCAGGGGTCTATAAATCAGGATTTCATACGGATTACAACAGAGATTTATCTTCAGCTTCATTGTAGTTTGCCTCCTTGTCAGGTTTACTGGTGCATGGTTGGCGACTCAGAGGCWGGGGCCAGGATCTCAAAAAGAGCATGCTTTATTATAGGTAACTCAAAAAGACAAAAAAGGTCCAGAACTGATGGCTTGAAAAAACCTTTGCTCATAAAGGCTCAAAGAGTCAAGAAATGGAAATTGGCTTAATACAAAAATACTCACAGACTTTACTTGAGCGAACCTGACGATGCATAAAGCAAACATACAATGAACCCACAAAGATCAAGGGGCGAAGCAAGACTTAAATACATCAAGGACTAATGATACAACAAGGAGCACCTGAGTGCAAGAGGGAAACTTAATCAACAGGACTAGCTACAGGTGAAAACACAAGAGCTGATTCAAAACCCACATAAAACTTCACATGACAGCTAAACTTCAMAATAAAAACCCCAAACAAAACCTCACTATAACACTCCTGTGCACAAGTAGCCTCTTCTAACCAGCTGAACATATTCTGAGAGGATCTCAGTCTCTCCTACCTGGTCTGAGGTCCACCTGCTAGCTTAAGCTAAACCTAAAGCCAAGAATCTGCTGCAGTGTGGCTCACATTCAGCSTAGATCTGCAGCAGGGCTGTTGGAAACAGAACTACATCAAGTTAAGAAGCTTTTGAAACATGCTCACTATAAAAATCCTATTGGTTTTCTGGACTTTGTGCCATGCCTCCCTGCTGCATGTACAGTATCAGGATCCCAGGCCTGTTAGTAAAAACACTCTGGACTCTGGCACAGAATTTCTCTGCTGGGGTACAATCAGTGGTGGGCAGCGCTAACCCAAAAATTAGCTCTGCAATTTTTAAAGCACTTGTGAAAATATGTAGGTCCACAACTTCAATAACACTTATGTCAGAAAAAATAGCAGAAGCTAATTCTAAAGCATAAGTTCTATTCGACACTAACTAACTGGCAACAGTTGTAGTATATGCAMAACACTGYCAACTGGCAGTGTRTGAACTCTTGWACAGYTTAATCTTACAACCKCCGATTGCTGGGGACGTGATTTCCTGAAACAGATCCTTAGCTCCTGGTGTAAAAATTAAAGTTGTTGAGGATTGCTAGTTCGGCTGCTTMTTTKTCTTTTTCTTTTGTTTGTTGTAGATTTTTCATYAAAGAAGCATCAATAAAGTAATTTTAAAACTGTTTATTGGAAAACTGAAGCGATGCATTCTGGGTACATGACGGATTTGATTTGTGATGGGAAACAAGTTTTTCATGTAGTTGCTCCAGTTGACCACTAGACGTCTGTCTAACCCCGTTGGCCGATTGCTTCGACCAATTATGTCAAGTATTGAGCTCCAGCGTTTAAACTATTTTTTTAAAAGGAGCTCTGATTGTAAAGTAAAATAAATCAATACATACAAAATTTTAGTATGGATTACAAATGTTTACTTTTTTTTCTGGGAAAGGGAGTTCTAAACATTGCCTTCCTGCTTATGTAAGCAGACACAAAGCATTGTGGGAAATGTGAACCATGACCCAAAGCAACAGTCAGCAAGGATGTATACATTTCCAATAAGTGTGTTTGTCTGGGAGGGGTGCTGTTGGATAGATCACGTGTTGTGATTCATTGACAGTCATACCTTCTGCTGTTCAAGATAATGATGACTGGTAGATAATTAGTTATTAGCGGTACTGCATTTTAATTTTTAGAAAGCACAACTCATGAATTATAATAATTACTAAGACCGCTAAAGCGCAAACGAAATATTTAGGTCAGCATTTAGCGGATTTGTGCTTTAGTGGACTGGTGCCCACCACTGGTTACGACCATAGAACCAACAAAACAGAAAAGTTTTTAATGCTTTTTTTTATGAAGAATTCTACAATCTGTGGTTTCATTAAATGGTCTGGGTGTGAAATCCACAGACGAGGAG
>NW_013953538.1:46647-51288 GCF_001266775.1 Austrofundulus limnaeus
GTTTGTAATGACTTATCACGAGAACAAACGTATTCACGTGACTTTAATAGTATTTCTTTCTTAATGGAAACACTGCAATTCCGAAACTGTGTTTTTTTTACATTAACAGAATATCGACAAAGTTTTGCGCACATTTGCAATGGAAACGCAGTTATTGAGTAGAGTTGATGGTTGTGGTAAACTCTTCCAGTACTTTTATCATAACTTTGTGTTTCTCATATTTTTTCAATTAACTCCTTTTCCTATTGTAGTGTCTAAGAGTGGGGGGTCTCTTCTCAGGAATGCACAGATGTGTTGTGCCTCTCTTGGTTCTCCAGCTTCAGAGCTCGGCACATATTACCATATTAGGAAGAGGAATGCTTAAGGTATACCGTGACAAAATTTATGGTGCATCTGTTGTACTACACTATAAAGAGCCTTGTACGTCTCTGCTCTTCGCCTTCGTTCTTCATCTTTTTTATTTGGTGAATCATTTGGCTTGGAGGCCACAATTTGGTTTTGGCTGTAATCTCCTGGACTGCAAAATAAAGATTCTTGCTGTTCAACCAGCCTGTTTCAGAGTTTCTCTCTTCACTGAGCAGCAGCAGTTCCGCAGATCCAGAACACGTGGTTTTTACACCTCACTATTAAATGAAATAAAAAAACATTTTATGCTGACTTTGAGGCTTTGCTGCTGAAATGATTTCTGCAGGTTTTTCAACTATTTAGTGCCATTTTTCAGAGTGGATCTTTGTTTAAATGTGGGAGCTGCAGATCGAGCTTATCGAAGCCCAAGCAATGCCCAGAATTCAGACAACCACACAAAGCAAAGTCCCTGATGAGTGGCAGGAGCGAAATGGGAAGAAAGGAGGAAAAATACGAACCATTCGTTTTCTGCAGTGTCATGAGGAATACGTGACAGATGAAAGGTTCGGGTCTTTGGTGCTGAAAAAACACAGTGAGAATAACAGAACTGCAGTATCTTGTTTCACCAAGACACAACCATAAACATGTCTTCCCTCCAGCTCAGACAAACAGACTGCAGTCAGAGCGGTAAGACTGGAAAAGTTTCTGTTCATCCACTCAACCCTCTGCTGCACAGGGTCGTCTTTTAGCAACTTACAATTGTTAGGAGGTTCCTAATATTTGTGAATTACTGAAACCTTCAGAAAGCTCACTGTGATGATGAGTCGTGTAAAAAAGATCCACAACTATTTAATTTTTTAAATATTTACATCATTTAAAACTACCAAATAATACGTAAATTACAACCTATTTGTACCATTTGTGTTTTTATCACTTGTTTTTGTTACTTTTTTATTCTATGAAGCTGCAGCCTCAGCTGAGTTCTCCACATCTGCCATGTCTGCTCCATCATCATCATCATCTTATTCTGCTCCACCCACACCATCCTCAGCCTTGTTGCCCAGTCTTGAGTGCCTGAGTCTTTGCCAGGTCTCAAGTCCCCCGAGTCTCCAGCCCCTGAGACACCTGGTCCCACGCTTCCTGAGGAATATTTTGCTCCCATCTCATCGCCCACATTATCATYAGAGCCTCCAGGTCCCACTCCATCTTCATCACCATCTGGTTCTTCTCTACCTGGTCCATCATCTGGTTATTCACTTCGTTAGTCCTCGAGTCCCCTGAATCTTCGGTTCCTGTTCCAGAGTCCTCAGTTTTCATGGCCAAGACGTTTACTCTGAAGTCTCAACCCTCATGTGTTCCAGAGTTCCCAGTTTTGACTGCTCCCATGTTCATGTCAGTTTCTGTAGCCAAGTGTCTGGAGACCATGCTGGTTTTCGAGTGTTCTGATTATCCACATCCTGAGTTCCCTGAGTTTCAGAAGCCAGAGTCCAAGTCCAAGTCTCCAGAGCCACAGCCTTGCCCTTGCTCCGTCTGGGATTTCTTCAGGAGAATTTTCATCTGGGCCAATCAGAGAACAGAAGGTGGAGTTTTGAACGAAAGTGTTAATTTTCTGCGCAGTGTCTGCTTATAGTTTATTTTACCTGGGCCAATCAGCAAACAGAAGGCGGAGTTTTGATCGATGTTGATGTTCTGCACAGTGTCTGCTAGTTATTTTAGCATACAGCAGTGGAGGAAGTGAATGAAGCCAGTCTGTGTTGATAAGGCTTCTAGATTAAATTAAATATGTCTGACAAAGCAGCAGCTCTCATTTACAGTCRTCTCGTTCAGCTCGGTATATTTCTCCTCCCAGTAGGGTTGTTTACAGTGCATGCAAATTCCGGTTAGCTTCTTAGCTTAGCCTCCTTCACAGTGGAGCTGGCACACATTCCTTAAACTTCAGCAGAGTAGTGATGTGCAGATCGATACTGAAATATCGATACTACCGATACCAGAACTTTGTGTTCTAGAATCGATACTAAAATCAAATTATCGATACTTTGATACTTTAGTTATTTCACATAATGTTGATCATTAACAGAAAAATAGTGGAAAATAACTAAACTATTCAAATCTTGTCTTAAACATGTGGYTGGAGGGAACTACTTTTTCTTCTGYTTGAGTAATACATCAGCACAGTGGCAYGTGYTCHGTCAGTCACTCAGTCTGTAGATGTATGGCAGGTCATTTTAACATAAAATCTGCTTCTTCTGACTGTCTGTAATTAGATTCTAGATGAGGGGTTCCCAAACCTTTTCATGCTATGGCCCCCCAAACAGSATTATCTCTGGCCAGATACCTTCTTGTAAACACAAACAATGCTACAAAATTTACAACGTAACAACTTTTAAAATATTTTTCTCACTTTTATTCATTGTTCAAAAATTATTATATTTCTTTAGAATAAGAATGTTAAATTGTGCTAAAAATATAAGGCTAGGGTTAGAAAGACTTTTAAATTAATAAATGACTTACTATGTCATGTATTATTTATAAAGCAGTGCATTTTAAGATTTAACAGACACATTATGTGTGTTATCACAAAGCATCAGTATCGGATCAGTATCGCCGATATCAGCCAAATTTTACTTGGCATCAGTATCGGAAAGGGAACTGGCAGTATCACTACARCAGAGGCCACGCCTCCAGCAAGAATCTCTTCTCTGTAGCCGAGAGTCCAGACCCTCGTATGAAGCAAAGGACAAGGGTCTGGTTTTAACCAGGCTACCATTTTACCAGATTCAGAGTCAAAYTATTGTCTTCATCTGATGCAACATGAAGTCTTTAGTCATACAAATAAAATCAAGTTTGTTTTTGGTTCTTTGAGGGTGAAATAAACTCAAACCTGTTTTACACTTGATTACCTTCCTGAGTCAACCTGGATTCAGACCCACAGTCCCAGGACCATAGGTCTGCAGCACTGACCAGGATACACCCCAGCTCCAAAACTTATGAGTTTCAGAGTACTGTAACTATAAA
This sequence comes from Austrofundulus limnaeus, assembly GCF_001266775.1. NCBI lineage: Eukaryota > Metazoa > Chordata > Actinopteri > Cyprinodontiformes > Rivulidae > Austrofundulus > Austrofundulus limnaeus. Next base: position 50,008 of record NW_013953538.1, read on the forward strand.
TRTTTTACCTTATTTTATTATTTATATTAAGTTTTTGTATATACTGTACTGTATGATACAATTTTTTTCAATTAAAGTTTTATTTTTAGGATTTTAACTTGACTTCCTTTGCATTTTTTACATTGTTTTAGTTGCTCCTGTTAGGAGTGCTGCTTTTCTCTGCTGGACCTGTTGGCTCGACTGCAGATAAGTGGTAGAAGGTGCTGAAAGTGGATTTTTACTGCCAACAGGTGTGTTATAGTCCTGCTGAGCAGAGTAATCTGAATACATAAAGTCTGTACGGTGCAGGTTTCAGCTGCTGTTGGTTGGACCAGAGTCTTCAAACACAGAGCACCAGGCTGTAAAATGTTTTGCAGGAAGTCTGCAGCAGTGGTTCAACCACGACAGACAAAATTACTATCAAACATCGCCCTCTAGTGGTGAAACCAGTGTGAGCATGACTCTTTCTAACAAACTCTCCTGGTAAAACAAAGAAAAGACTGAAAGGTCAAACATTCAGATAACTTTTTTTATTTTTCACACTGCTTTTTTTAGCATTTGTTTCAGAATACAAACTGTATATGCTGCAAAAATTCCCAGGCTGCACAAAATGTGCATCATAAAATATTTAGCAGTAATAAAAAATGTAATAAAAATAAAAATGGAAACACGCAGACATGGATTTTTTTCCCCTTAGCAGTCCAAAAATGGCAACAGAACATTGAATAATGGATGGAGGCATGACTCTTTAATGAGCTAAAAGGGAAAATATGAGAGATGCTATTGAGCTTGGGAGCAGTGGAAGGGTCAGGTTTGTTGCCTTCAGAGAAACAAATGAACTGTTWCCACAGGTTTCAGGTTTTTAAACTTCCTGACTGCAGGCTGAGGCAGTCAGTACGCTCCTCTCTTCCTCCGGCTCCTCAGTGTTTCTGAGATGTTTTAAAGCTTTACTCCTCAGCTCAGACCCTCAGGTCCGCTCACCAGGGACTATTTTTAGGACCCAAACCGGAGGGCGTCATTATTTAAAGTTGGTGTGCCTCCACTATAGAATGACCTTTCTTTGTTTGTCTCTTCCTTTAGAAACACACCTGAAGACATTTTATACAAACTTTCTGATTTTATGACTGCTAGTTTTACAGTTTTTTTCTGCCGTGTTTTATATCTGTTTATTTTACTAACAATGTAACAATTCATTCAAGCCTTGATTTGATTCTGACTTTAATCTCAGAATCCTGACTTTTTTCTGAGAAAAAGTCAGGATTCTGAGATTAAAGTCAGGATTCTGAGATTAAAGTCAGAATC
>NW_013953538.1:53964-55317 GCF_001266775.1 Austrofundulus limnaeus
GTGTGTGTGTGTGTGTGTGTGTGTGTGTGTGTGTGTGTGTGTGTGTGTGTGTGTGTGAAACTAACTTAATTATTAATTCATTGTAAAAGTATTACAGATAATTTGTTAAAACAGATCCAATTGGGCTTGCTGTTTATTTAATAGATTCTACGACAACTGTCAGCCTGTTAGGTTGCAGCTTTCATTCCGACATGTCACAGTTTTCGTTCCTACATGGTGTCACAGATGCTAACAGTGGACGGTACAGGCCACGCCTCCTCCAGTGATTTGTACAGTATTGTATTTAAATCCATGGTCAATACATTTCACCTGCTTCATTCGAGATTCTGAGCTGACCTTCTAGTTGTGAATGTATCTGAGTGTCTCTGTGGTCCAGTGGTGAACTGCACACCTGTCTCCACCTCTCACCTGTTGACCCTTTCCCTGCGGCTCTGAACAAAACCAAGAATTCAGAAAAAAGATGGATATCTTACTATAGGCTCAAAGCTCTCAGTACAAACTGTTCTTCTGTGAACACCATCACCAAGCCTCAGAATCTAATCTGTAAATCTGAATAAAGGGCTGTAAAACGCCACAATCCCTTCTCTTCTACGCAGCTAACTGAGCAGCACTTTCACATCATCACTCCTCCAGCAGTGGTCACAGCTCCTCTGCCTGAGGGGAAACAGAGAGGACAGACAAGGTTCGACAGCAGGTCACTCCTAATTATGTGGCAAACAGTGTTTCTTTCTCTTTTTTTTTCAACCGTCCAGACCATCGTCTGTGTTTTACTTCCTCATTATCTCCCTCTGTTCTGGGGGCAGCAAAGGTACAAAGATCTACCTGAGTCCTTCAGAGGCTGAATTATGAGCAGATTCTTGAATTAAACATTCGGTCTGATTAAAAATAGAACAAAACCCTGTCAGGTTTTCAGCTGCACTGCAGATCTAATGGCTACAGATTTATTATTTCATTACAGCAGGTGTTACCTGGGTTTAAAAGGCCTCTGTTGTAATGAATCATGTCCATGTTCTGTTTTTTATCCAAGTAACGTCATGTTTTTCCACCACCAGTCAGTTACCTTACTCATTGTTTCACCCCTCACGTCACAGAAATCCCCATCAGCATCATGCCACTCACCTGTTGTCTCCAGTATGTAAGCTCCACTCTCCCACAGCACCAGCACCACATTAATGACGATTTTCCATGAACCGTATTTATTCGTGTATAATACGACCTCATGTATAATATGATCTCATGTATAATACGACCCCCCTACCTTTTGAGCCTAAAAAGCATAAAACATTTAATCCTCAAACTACCTCCAGTTTCATACAAACTTCAAGATTTTTCATCCTTTGCAGTCTTTATACA
>NW_013953538.1:55584-59231 GCF_001266775.1 Austrofundulus limnaeus
GACCATCTTGTGGGGGAAAAGCAGATTACTTCCTACTCGCGAGCGCCCCCCCTGGAGGGGAAACTTTTTTTCAGGGATACAAACATTCTCAGAACACCGGTAGACGGCAGCCATTACAGACGAACATGTGTTTGTTGTTGTTCCAGGAGCGGCTCACTCCCATGCTAATGTCATTAGTTTGTTATCATTACTAAGGTTCAGGACTGCTTTTTCCCACCTTTTTTTCACATCATGTCTCCTGCCTGGATCTATTCTTATTTCACTCTGAAGCACGGAGGAGTGTCACATGTGAGCTCGTTTTGACTGCTTTTTACGACGCGTCTCATTTCCGGCATTTTGTAAATGAAGCCGATATTTCAGTTAAAATACATAAGTAAAAGTATCCGAGTATAGTACTACCCCCCAACTTTATGGATGATTTAATGGATTTAATTTTACGTATTATACTTGAATAAATACGGTAGTTGTCCAGCTTTCTTCATGTCACGTCTTGCCTGCCTCGTTATGTCCCTGTTTCTTCTCTCTGGTTTCACGTCTCCTGCCTCGCCCCTGAACGGTACCGTATTGGACTCTGATCTCCTGGTTTTGACCTCCTGTTATGCCTCTGGACCTCAGCCTCTCGTCTTCGCCCCTGTCGGACCTGTTCAGTCATCTGCCTCCTGGATTCTGACCCTCGACCAAGAGATAAGTCCTTTCCTAAAAATCTGGTTTGGTATTCTGATYCTATGTTTGACCCAAGCCTGTTTCTGACAGGTTTCAGACAGGAAAAGACCCAGGGTGCAGGCAAGGTTCAAAAAGGTAACAAAAAGCTTTAATTTAACCAAAAGGCTGGCAAGGCAGCTCAAAAATACTCTCTTACAACAGAGGCAAGAACTCACGGCACGCAGACGAAACGGGAAACTATGATCCGACAAACACTGAGGACAGGACACAGAATATAAAGCAAACTAATTAAGGACAACAAGAAACACCTGGAGGAGACACAATAGGAAACAGGTGAGCAAGGGCGGGGCAGAGATGCACAGGGGAACACTGAAACACTAGAAAACTAAGRAAAATGAACACAGATCATGACAGTTTCACAGAAACGCCTCRAAWAAACAAACTCGACTCAAGTCCRCAACCCAGAAGTGACATTGCCGGACTACATCCCAGACTCTCAAAGTCTTKTAARAGCTCTACCTGGACCTCTTGCACTCTGAGAAGGTTGGCTGTTCCTCTGTACATAAGTCACTAACCTGATTCTCTCCTGTGTAGCTCTGGATTCCTGTGACGTGTTCCTCCAGGTCCAGCTGCATATTCTTTAATAAAATCCCAATCATTACATCATGATCTGTAAGGCTAAGTGAATCAGATTTGCTTACTTAAGTTGATAAACAAGCATTAAGTTACGAATCAACTGAATCATTTAAATCACAAAACTAAACTGGTATTTACAGAAAACTGCTTACTGATGGTTTTGTCATGTTTTACGCAGTGAGCAGTGCACTCGCGCTTTAAGGTGCATTTTTTTAATTGCGACACTCCAGGGCAATGAATGATGGAGGACTTGTGGGATTTTCTAATTTCAGGCTCACAGTTTGAAATATGAGCTTGCCTCACTGATACAGCAGACCATTTGCAAACACAGCATTGTTCCAAACACCACTTAAATTACAGTTTAAAGACAAAATGTTTTATAAAATACAGTAAAACTCATTTAACCCACAGTTTCATTTGACTAAAGGCAATAAATCTAATAAACATCAGAAACATGAATTTGACTCTTTAAACTGTAGTTAAATATCCAGAGTAAACAAGTAACCCTTTTTCTTTTATTATTACTAACTGAGAGTTAATGCCCAGTAAAAGTTTAATACATGGTTTTAAGAGGAGTCACCTGGATCCATGAAATAAATCCTCCATCTGTCCTGTTTCCAACAGAAACAATCACTGTTTTTTGTGTTGACCCCAGGAGCAGGTTACTGACACTTCTTCACAAACTGGTCAATTAGTAGTTAGATTTTGTTTCTGCAGTCAGAGACTCTCTCAGTCTAGCCTGGTAAAAACCAGCCCCTTGTCATACGCTTTGCTTGGTACGGAGGGTCTGGAATCTCTACTATTGACCCTTTGCACGTGACGTCACGCTCCTCAGAAGACCGCCCCTTTTTTTCATGATGAACGGCAAAAACAGACGTGCGTCCATAAGCTACTATTGAGCTAGAGGAGAATCAGGCAGTTGGTAGCCTAATATCGTTCTTCCCCACTGTTGATTTAGCTGTAAAAATGGTCTTTAGCTGCTGCGAAGTCGGCCGGTGGACCGGAGTGTCTCTCCGGTTTCGGACCGAGCAGTAACGGGCTGAAGACGCAGCGCTGCTTATTCTAAAATATTATAATCTCTCCGTCTGCCCACCCGCAGCACTCCATGTCATAGTGAAGATATACTGTAAACAACAGTGATAGCTGGAAATATAGTTATTTTTACTCAACGTTGAATTGGTGTTGTAGTGAAAGGTCAGAGGAGGAGAAGCTTTTTTTTCCCCACGTTGATGAAGTAAACACCAGTTGCACATTCAGGTTGTCATAAAATCAGACCAGCTGATCATCAAAGCTGTTTATGTTTTTAATTTACCTGGGAATGGATCATTTCAGCTAAATATCGAACAGAAAGAAGCGCAGCTCAGAGCGCTGTTGTACTCGGAGYTGGTGTAGTGTCTAAGAGTGGGGGGGGTTGTCTCAGGAATGCACAGATGTGAGGCCCCTGTGCCATCCAGCTTCAGAGCTCGGCACATATCTGAAAGAAGAACGCTTGAGGTATACCGTGACAAGATTTATGTACATCTGTGGAAAATGTATAGAGCCCTGTACGCCCCCGCCCTTGGCCTTCGTTTCTCCATCTTTCTTACTTGGTGAATCATTTGGCTTGGAGGCCACAATTTGGTTTTTTAGGCTGTATCTCCTGAACTGCAATAATAAAGGTTCTTGCTGTTCAAACCAGCCTTGTTTTCAGAGTCATTTTTCATCGAGCAAACAACAGTTCAACTTCAACCAGAAGAYGTGGTTTTCTACAYCTCACTGGTTAGAAGAGAAGCTACTAGCTTGCTAGCCTGCTAGCTGTCRTCGGCTCTAAAAGCCATCCATCTGTACAGATATGAACCAGTCACACAGAGTGGAGAAAGCACTGCTCAGAAAGAAGATCTGATGAAGAAAATAAGTACGAAAGCATCTCTGACTGGATTCATAAGGCCTGACGCTAACGTTAGTATATCTGCTCAGTGGGATCTCAGGAAGCAGACGCTTAATGTAACACGAGCGTCAGATAGAGGTCGCTTTGAAAAACATCTAGAATCACGTATGGAATGGGCAAATAAAAATACATTAACATTAACAAGCAAGTCTTAACTTGGCCATTATGAGAACCTAACAAACACGTCCGGAGGGAGAAGATATGGGTCAATTTCTAAGCTAGTTATGTCCAACTTCTGTAAATAACGCTGTCTGTGAGACCCAACTAGGTGTGCGACTTCCACAGATAAATTATCTAAACTTGAACAAGTAGTTACCCATGAGCTAACTAGGGAAGACTTAAAGGCCGGGACCCGGCACGCCAGCCGGCTGTCCCACCCAGAGGCTTCAAGCCTCCAAGTGAGTTTTTGCCTCCCGAGGGG
>NW_013953538.1:59700-62282 GCF_001266775.1 Austrofundulus limnaeus
TGTGTCACTTTTCACTTCGCACAGTCAAGATATTAAAAGTAATGAGAAATACCTTGGTAAAACTTTCCTCATAACCTTGTGTATGAGAGGTGTGGGAGAAGCTTAATTCACCTTAAGCCCACCCTCCTACACCAGCAGTGGTGGACAAAGTACTCAACTCTAGTACTTGAGTAAAAGTATTGATACTCATGGTCAAGTCTTACTGAACTACAAGTAAAAGTTACTCCGTCAAAAATCTACTCATGTTAAAGTACTAAATACCAAATGTACATGCATTTAAAAATGCTCATGTGTTCAAAAGTACAAATTTAAATTTCMAATTTCAGCACATGGGGCGGCTGTGGTAGAGGGTTAGGGGAGTCGACCTGGAACCGGAAGGTCACCGGTTCGATTCCCGTCCAGTCGACTCAGTCCTTGTGTCCTTGGGCAAGACACCTTACCCACCTTACCTACTGATGGTGGTCAGAGGGTCCGGTGGCGCCTGTGTATGGCAGCCTCGCCTCTGTCAGTGTGCCCCAGGGCAGCTGTGGCTACAATTGTAGTTTGCCATCATCAGTGTGTGAAAGTGTGTGTGCATGGGTGAATGTCTGCAGTGTAAAGCGCTTTGAGTGTCCCTGATGGATAGAAAGGCGCTATATAAGTACAGTCCATTTACCATATAAGTACAGTCCATTTACCATATAAGTACAGTCCGTTTACCATATAAGTACAGTCCGTTTACCACATTGCTGTATTGTTTTCAGAGTGATTTTACAGAACCTTGTAAGTCTCAGAAACACCTGATGTATCCACACGTAGAACCACTCTGCTACAAATTCACCACCTGTAAAGGCTTCAGCATAAAAATGCAATAAAGTGAGCGGTTGGTTCTTAAATGCAGAAATGTAGTTTATCTGCGGTGAAAACACAAGACATTTAAACTGATACAAACTATTTTTCAGTCCTAAAATCTCAAACATGGAGCTGAGATATGGTCATGGCTGGTTTCTCTGCTCTCTTCAACCACCTCCATTGCTGGGTTCTGTTTGAAATGAAGGTGGAGCTCTTCTTCTTCTTCTTCTTCTTCTTCTTCTTCTTCTTCTTCTTCTTCTTCTTCTTCTTCTGGATTTTTTGGTGGTTGTCAAAAAACGTTTGGTGTGCATTACCACCACCGACTGGTATGGGGTGTGGTTCAGATGTTAAGTATTTCTAAATTGTTGTTGTTTATACAGTATAAGTTTATATTCAAACTTTATTAATCAATTTTGTTTAAAAAAATCTTGTTATAATTTCTATTGATTTGTTCCCTAAATGCTTTTGTAAAGTGTTATTATATTTATTTTTTCTTAATTCCTTTCAAACTATTTCCTCATATATTTCTCTCTTCTTTATATTTATAACATTCAAATACCACATGTTCTATTGTTTCATCCTTTCCACAGTGGTTACATTTCCCCGTATCATGCATTTTTATTTTAAATAGAGAATGATCGAGTCCTGTATRTCCAAATCTTAATCTTGTTATTAATCTTTCCTCTTTCCTGCTTCTTCTCCCCTTTTTCATTTCTTCTACCGTCTTTTTGATTCTATAAAACCACCTTCCCCTTCTTTCTCCATCCCACCATTTCTGCCATTCTTTCTTGATTTTTTGTTTAACGATACTCTTTGCTTCTGATTTACTTGTATAAACCATGAAATTAGTGGGATTTTGAGTTGCCTTCTTTRCCAGTTTATCTRCCATCTCATTTCCCTCCACTCCAATATGTGCTGGTATCCATACTAAAACTGCAGTTAAATCCATGTTTTGAATTCTGTAAGGTATGTAATATTTTTAATAAAATCTCTGCTCTGCTATCTGAATGATTGTAGGTGGAGCTCAGGCTCGGTCTGTGACAGTTTACAAAGATGATGTAATTCCAAATCTATCCCAGGTGTGAGCTACAGCTGTGATTGGTTCTCAGTAGTTTGTATGGCCCACACATGCTTGTGTACATGCCTGACAACGTTGGGGTATGCTAATTATGAGATGACAGATGATGTCTTGGGGTAACGTCTCTGACTGAGCTCCTGGACAGTCTGAGGTGCAACCTGATGGAGTCAGATGGAATAAAACATGATGTTCCAGAGATGTTCTACTGGATTTAGGTCAGGTGAGCATGGAGACCACTTCCTTCCAGTGTTGTATAAAGTAACTTAAAGTGAAACTTGAGTAAAAGTACAAGTATCTTATCATAAAAATGCTTTGGTAAAAGTTAAAGTCTTCTCTAAAAGTATTACTTGAGTAAAAGTCTTAAAGTATCTCATATTTTTAGTACTTAAGTATCAAAAGTAAATTTCTGACACAAAATCTACTTAAGTATTAAAAGTAAAAGTACTGAGTAAAAGGGAGCAGTTAGATTTTCCAAAATGACATTTATTGGGAGGTGACTTCTCCAAAAATATATATTTTCTAACAGCGTGCAGCTGTGATGGGTTGTGTACAAGATATTAGTGTGTCAGAATGGTATATATTTATACTTCTCATCCAAACACAATTAAATTCACTCTATCCAGGAGACACAGTTTATCAGGATAGTATTTTTTAAGTAATAACAACTCAGAAT
>NW_013953538.1:66552-67892 GCF_001266775.1 Austrofundulus limnaeus
TTTTCTGTTACAAACTGACTCCGGCCCCCCACCAGAGAAGGGAAAAGTTATGTGGCCCTTACGGGAAAAAGTTTGGGGACCCCTGCTCTAAACATAAYATCTGATCAAGAAGATGTTTAATAYTGACATATTCAACCTTTAAATCTGACAGGTCTATAGAGCAGTCGTTACTGTCAGTTTGTAGTGCAGGATGGAGCCAACAGGATGCAGGAACAGGTGAAACTCCCCACACACCACCAAACCCCGACCCGTTCCATCCCACCCACTCTTAGGTTTTTTAAAAGTTGGCAGCTCTGCAGCTCAGACCGATCCTCTCCACCTGTTGTGCGCACAAATTATGTTTTTATCATAGTTTATAAAAAACCTCTGTTCTCACGAGGGTGCACTGCACATGGGTCACATCACCTGCAAACAGCTGGATCAGTGTCAGAACCGTGTTAAATAAAGGGATAACCTGGATATTTTTAAAGCAGGGCTGCAGGTCAGAATTTATAACAAAGAGATCACATGATGTTAGTGCTTGGAGTTTTAACAGGGGCAGATGTATAATATTTTTCTTCTTTTTGCACTTTTATTATTCAATAATTGATTTACTTTGATGTTTTTAATGGTCTTTGTTGGTTTTAAGAAATAAATTAATAAACACTCACAGCTACTTCTATCAGTCTACTTCTGAAGCCTCACAGCAGCCCCAGCTGCAATGACTCTTTTCTTCTATTCCCATGGAATTCAGGGATTAAAATAATATTTTTAAAACAGCATGGCTTTTATGAGGGGGTCTCTGGAATTTTTCACTCTTGTAAGGGGTCCCCAGACCCAAAATGCTTGAGAACCCCTTCCACTTGACCTATAGAATGCTGCTAAGAAATTTATCTGTACAAGACAAACAAACTTCTGTTCCAATCTGTGTTATGAAAGTAAACTTCATTGGTGACCAGCTGGGGGGACCAGGCCATCTTTATGTTACCAAATGATGCACAAGAGGAAAACTATAACTCTTTATCCCGAGAAAACCTTCGAGAAATGTTATCTCGAGAAAGCGCTCATCATTATTTAGCGACATGGTATGTCGTTATCRCGAGAAAACCATGGAAAAATTTATCAGCAGAAAACGTCTGCTCTGGACTTCTGTACATTTGTATATTCCTGCTTTTTTTTTTAAATTCAGTTTCAGTTCACAGGAGGATTGGTGCACTTAAAGGGCCAATATTATGTGTTTCTCAGGCATATATTTAAATACTATACCATAATAAAGTATCTATGTCACCTTTAGCTGTCATTAAAATGCTGTTTTTATGTTTAAATAAAAAATAAACTTATCTTCTCATCACTTCCTCTTC
>NW_013953538.1:74571-76084 GCF_001266775.1 Austrofundulus limnaeus
AAGCAAGGCTTTGGGCATGTTTTTTAATGAGATTATAACATTATAACATGATATAAAACTCAAAAAAGTTGATTTTACATGATATTGCCCCTTTAAGTGCTTAAAATGCTAAAGTTAATGCTAAACAAAATAATGTAGAGCGTCCCAAATGCCTATAATTCTGCACCTTTTAGGTTTTGTTCTTTAAACTTCAATAACCCAGTTTTAGCATTACTTTAACCACTTTGAACATGTAGCATTCTGATTTTTACAGGAAATCAGAAACTGTCAAGAAAAGCAATGACGTGATATATACTAAATAAAACGTTAAAAATGAACATTACAATGCAGATAATATGGAATGTTATTTAAACTAAATAAATACAGAAGTAAAAAAAATCATCGTAGACCTATCATGAATTATTTTATATAAAATTGACCATAATGACTACAATGGAAGGAGTTGAGTTTGCTGTAGATATTTCCCACGGTCCCTGAAGGCACCATCATGGCGCAGAGGAGGCCGAGGAGAACTGCTGTGGAACCAAACTTTCCTTTCGGCTCGGTTCGGCTCGTCTTCACGGTGCTTTAAGGGCTGACTTCGTCATCAATTGGTTCGGGTTCTGTTTGGTAAGTTGTCGGTACCGGAGGTGGTTCTTTTTGGACGATTGTTTACTTGTAGCGGAGGAGAGAAGATGACGAACATCGTTAAATATGACTGAAAAACACCGTGTTCTACTTTAACCACATGAGATTAAAATGTGTCAACAGGCTTAATAATCTGTACCGAAGTTAGAGTTTACACTGTTGTGCGTTTGTTTGTTAACGTGATGATGTGGAGTAGTTATTCTTTTACATTTAATGAGCGATCAAACATGGCTCAGACTGAAGCCTCTTGTTCTAAATGAACATGTCAGAACTTTACCTCCGTCTGTTTGAAGGGAAAACCAGAAACTATTAATCTTAGCTACTGTAAACTACTGTAAATGTGTTTGAAAGTCATGTAAAATTCAGAATTCTGCATTAAACAAGACCAGGTGTCTTTCAGTTATGTCATTATTATGTTATGTTATTTACATTTACACACATATGCACAGTATATAGAGTGGTTAATGCCCAAGTTATTAATTWTAAATAAACAGTATGATGTTTTGGAAGTAATTAGGTTAATTAATGATGTTTTCAAGGTTAACTAAACCTTTAATAATGATTAAGTAAGGCTAAAATAACTTGTATTTATTAGGGCTGTGTATTGGCAAGAATTTGGCGATACGATACATTAGGGGTGTAAGAAAATATTGATACTCTGAAATATTGCGATATTTCATTTCCCGATACTGTGTCGATATTCTAAAGCCCTGTATCAATTTTTAATTAAGGTTTAAAATGTCAACCTTCTTGCCAGCCGTTCATTTTTATGTTGTAGTTCAGCCTCTGACCACTAGTCGGCAGCAGTGAGCCAGACATTTGGCTCCTCTACCTCTTGAGCGCCAGAGAGTAAGGGTAGCATTAGCATTGTAAGTAAACATTAGCT
>NW_013953538.1:76685-78505 GCF_001266775.1 Austrofundulus limnaeus
AGCTAATGTTTACTTACAATGCTAATGCTACCCTTACTCTCTGGACCTCAAGAGGTAGAGGAGCCAAATGTCTGGCTCACTGCTGCCAACTAGTGGTCAGAGGCTGAACTACAACATAAAAATGAACGGCTGGCAGGAAAGTTTACATTTTAAACCTTAATAAAAAATCGACACAGGGCTTTAGAATATCGATACAGTATCAGGAAAATGAAATATCACGATATTTCAGTGTATCAATATTTTCTTACACCCCTAGTTTAGAGAGTGGTTAATGCCCAAGTTATTAATTATAAATAAACAGTATGATGTTTTGGAAGTAATTAGGTTAATTATTGATGTTTTCAAGGTTAACTAACCCTTTAATAATAATTAAGTAAAGCTAAAATAACGTATTTATTATGAAGTGCTACAAATTATTTCTTTGTTGTAACAATGCTTCCCAGCAATAAATCTTGGAAAGCCTTTTAATGTCCGATTTAAATGGTGCCACATTTGTAAGGAACATGCATTTGTGGGATGAGCTGTAGAGCTGAGCATGAGGCTTGCACTCATGAAAAATGGCGATGGGACTTACAGTTCATTTTGATGAACTGAATCTTTACAGTCAGTTCATTAAAGTGATTTGTGAAAAAGATTCGTTCACTGAATCGTTCAGTTCGTTCTTAATGCTTAAAGAGACATTTGTTTGGCGTGTTGGTGTGCTCATCTGTACTGGGAACTGTGCGAAGCAGTTAATGAAGTAATTTGATTCATTAAAATGTGTGAATCGTTCGTGAACGACACAACATAAATGAAAAAGTTCTAAATCTCTGCCAAACAGCTCATTTTGACACTGGAGCTTTGAGCTTCTGGTACCCCCAGGTGCTTCCAGTCAGGTGCTCACTAAGATTTATTGCCAGGTAGCATTGTTACAGAGAAATAATCTAGCAAATACAAATTTCATTACGTTTTGTGTTTAACATATATGCTATAGTTATTGGAGTTTTGCAGCAGTTGCTCTTTAAAGGTACTTGATGTGTTGTATGAAATCAAACATAAAAAACACCCTGAACTATATCAAATGCTTCCATCTGTACGAGTTTAATCCTGTAGTTTCTCTGATATATTGATTTGTAGTTCCTAAAATGAGTGTCAACGCTCCATGTAAATAAAACACTGGGCTAAATGAAGCCTTATTGACATAATTAGTACCTCCGCCAAGGGTGAGGTAATGTTTTCGGTCGTGTATGTCTAGCTGTCGTTCTGTCTGTGGACAACAATACTCAAAGACTTGTGAACAGATTGTCATGACATTTTACCACATGTGTGTACTGGTCCAAGGAACACACCATTAAATTTTGGTGATGTTCCGGATCACGATGCGGATACAGGAATTTTTTTTTCTTTTAACATTCTGAGATCGGCAAAGCTGTGATGCTTTCACAGGGCTTCTGTAAAAAACAGTGAGCTGGATTGGACAGCATGGACTTCAAACTTTCTAAGTTTAATCTAGGGGTGGGAATCTTTTACCATCTCACGATTCAATTCAGAATCAATTTTTTTTTTCATTCAAAACTCAATGTGAGCCCATTTCTCGTGTTCCTAAAGTGCTTCATCTTCATTTTGTAAATGTTGCACACAGTGTAGCTCATGTCAAACTCAGACTCATTAAGTAAAAAACAAAATGAGCCCAAAGTTGAATCTCTTTTTTCTCCAGTTTTGTAGTTTCCTCTTTGTTTTGGTGCTTTCTGCACATTCATATGTTCCAACTCCATGTGACGCCAGGACGTCCCAAGTGGTTACAAAATGGAGGTTGACAACCTTTGGATTTTCTTTATATA
>NW_013953538.1:79824-82857 GCF_001266775.1 Austrofundulus limnaeus
AAGCTGAACTGTAGGCTGGCATCAAGAGCAAAAACCTGAAATCAGCTGATTAAAAACATTGTTTCTAACTGGCGATGCGTGAATATTACATCAGTTAAAAAAAATTCACATTAGTTGTTAAATATTTTAACTCAATAACCATGATTGCTTTGATTGACCAATAGAAACTTAAGGAAACACTGTTTTTTAACCTCTAGGAAACGTCTGAAGATCAGCTGACAGTGCCAAATAAAATAAATAAATAAAATATCTGCTCCTTTTTTCCCTTAACTTTTCTCTGCAGGCTATTTTTTGATGCAGAACAAAACAAAACCCAGGCAAACTAAGTAACAAAATGAACCTTGCGACATGAACTTTTTCAAAAGTAAAAATAGAAATGATCCACTCTGAGACAATGGATCATCAGAGGGATTTCATCTGTTATTGAAATCTCACTTAGAACAGAAGAAAGACACATATTCATACTAGTAGCCTGTAGAACAAAAACTACAAGTAATAAAAGGCAAAGGCTGATTTTATTAAACGAAGGAGATAAATTCACCACAGGTAATTTAGTTGTAAGGTAATTTAGTTTTTTATTTCACCTTGAAATTTTCTCCTATATTATTAAGGTTGAAAAGCTTTTTTTCCAACCAAGTAGCCTACCTAAAATAATTGGTGTTTCACCTACATACCAGCAAAAAGCAAGTTATAAGAGAAATACTGTAGAGACGTCAAAAAGTCCATTTTAATTTTGTCAAACAGGCTGGCTTGAACACTGTAAGACACTAATAGATTTTGATTGTCATTTTCTGATTGTAGCACAATCAATTTAACTAGACCACCGAGGACCATGAATTGTCTAAATGCCACCGTGTTACAGAAAGAAAAAAAATAGTGGCTAGTAAAACGTTTGAGCGTCCGGTACAAAACTTTTTCTACCAGCCACTGTGGCTGGTGGGGAAAATTTTAAATTTCCACCCCTGCTGTGAAACTTCAGACATGTTCAGTTCTTTAGGAGCTTCTACAGTTGTGTAAAGTGTATTTAATTATTTCTGTTAAAATTCTCTCTGAGTTTAAATGTTTAACAATCAGAATTATCAGATACTTGTTTTTTATTTTTGCATCCTGAGCTGTGCAGTAATTTAGAACTAGTTATATAGATCAGGGGTGTCCAACCTTTTTTGAACCAAGAGCTACTTTTGAAGTCGGCAGTTTGCCGAGATCTACTCGTCCAGTCTCAGTATCAAAAAACATAATTTTTCATCTCTCCACTTCTTTAAAGTAAATAGAGCAGAACGTAATGTGTTGCTAGTTTTATTTAATTTAAGTATTGTCAAACAAAACTATCTACTTAACCATATATTTACCTACAAAAAAAAAAAGAATAGATAAAATCCTTATTTAACTTCAGAGAAACAGAAGAGTGATGCTCGGACTTTTTTCAAAGTCAAAGCACACAATATAAAACTCTCTCGTTTATACTATTACAAAAAGTGACTTACGATGGTGCAGATTCACAAATCTCCAACAACTATTTCAAACCTCCATCTCTGTGCAGCATGCAGGATGTGTGTCAACTGTAGGTGTTGAAGAGCTCAGTCCCTCACTGGTCCAGACTGCTGGCTCCAGACCGTTCAAAGAGTTCCACCTGTTCACCACCTATAAGACAAGACACAAACACRCAGCCACGTTAGATAGAGAAAACAAGGGCACACCCAAGCTGCAAAATAAATAAATAAATAAATAACACAAAGGTGCCAGTCGGTGTATAAGACACTAGTCTGGTCTAAAATGTAATAAAAAAAACATACACATTGTGACAAGTCTAGAGGAGACAACTTTTTATGCAAGCTATATAAAAAATAAATGTGAGTCTACCATAGTGGGACTTCTGACACTGAGAGGAGGCCAGGGTCTCATAGGTGGGCAGTATGAGATGTATGAGAGGCGTAGGCAGGTCTCCAGATGTCATCGGTCTTTGTGGATCTGTTCTTGGACTTGATGATTTTCATTTGAGCGAAAGCAGACTCACACAAGTCTCCACCCATGCAACTTGTTTCTCTGGATTTGGTTCTAATGTCATTTTGCAGAGTCAAAACCTCATTTCAGAGCAGTTCAGCTGAGACACGGACACAAATTTGGTCTCACTTTCATCCATCCTGGACAAATGCACGTCTTTATAGCAGCCACAATCCCACCTTTTCTTTTTAAAATCACAGAAAAGCGCGTCTGCAGCATCAAACGCTTCTTTCATTACTTCGTTATCGATGAAAGACCTTTTTTGTGTTGAGCCAGCATGCAGCTAACCTGGTATGAGGCTATCGTAGCAGCCTTACTTGTTGGACCGAGTGAAAACCGAGCTGCAAGTTGCAAGCTTCAGCTCCGGCACATTCTGAGCTTGGTTTAGGAGGGAATCCGCCTCGTGGTGTGTGCATTATTTTGAAAGAAATGCTGTTCCACGTTATCCTTTTTGGACAAGGCAGCGTTCGAATTACGTATGAGTCCTCTTCCCACTCCTGGTGAAAATAATACATTTTGGTTTGCTTGTTAGCTGGTTTGTCGTTCATTTTTTTCTGCCTCTCTGCCATGTTTTGAACACGTGACCCTAAATTCTCGCGAGATCATGTTTGGAGTGCGGTTTCACGGCACCCAAAGCTCACGAGACTACGTCTGGGAGAATTTACAAAATGGGAAGCGGAGGGAGCTGGAATGTGTTTAAATTCCTCCCACCTCCCACCTCCACCGCTTTTGCCGGAGTTAGAATGAGGCTCACCGAGCTTGCGGACATGTCCCGGGCCGGCCTGTCAGCCGTTAGACTCAAGGTTGCGCTCTGTGTTTGACCCAGAACTGGCCGAGGATCTACTGGTTGATCACGATCAACTGTTTGGGCATCCCTGATATAGATAGTTAATATGAACAGTTTGTTTTAAGTAATTAGAACTAGTTATATAGCTAGTTAATATGAACAGTTTGTTTTAAGTAATTAGAACTAGTTATATAGCTAGTTAATATGAACAGTTTGTTTTAAGTAATTAGAACTAGTTATATAGC
>NW_013953538.1:84378-87204 GCF_001266775.1 Austrofundulus limnaeus
GTAATTAGAACTAGTTATATAGATAGTTAATATGAACAGTTTGTTCTCAGTAATTAGAACTAGTTATATAGATAGTTAATATGAACAGTTTGTTCTCAGTAATTAGAACTAGTTATATAGATAGTTAAAATGAACAGTTTGTTTTCTTGTTAAACGTTTTGGTGACTCTGCTCCAACAATAGATGTTCTCCTCAACTGTTTAAAGAACACTGGTTGTAAATAACAGCACCTCTCAATGTTCCTGTCCAGGATTTATTTACACAGAGAGCATTTAGCTTCAAGGACAAACAGAGACACTGTCCAACTGAAGACAGATGGGGACATGGGTGCCCTTCACTTGTAGGGTTGTGGCCTTCTTTTTATGTGGTACACTGTTTATATTTGTTCATTTAGCTGAGTGGTTCTAATACTGAAGCTGCAGGTTCAAACCCAGGTGACATCAGGAAGGTGCTTCAAGCTCACTGTGGCTCCTGCAGAGGAGAGCAGCTGAAAGAATAAAGAACTGTCCATCCATCTGTCCATTCAGCTGTCTGTCTATCCATCTGTCCATCCATCCATCTGTCTGTCCATTCATCTGTCCATCTGTCCGTCCATCCATCTGTCCATTCATCTGTCTGTCTGTCCATTTGTCCATCCATCTGTCCATCCATCCATCTGTCCATTCATCTGTCCATCTGTCTGTCCATCCATCCGTCTGTCCATCCATCCATCTGTCCATCCATCTGTCCATCCATCCATCTGTCCATTCATCTGTTCATCTGTCTGACCATCCATCTGTCTGTCCATCCGTCCATCTGTCCATCTGTCTGTCTGTCCATCTGTCTGTCTGTCCATCTGTCCATCTGTCTGTCCATCTGTCTGCCTGTCCATCTGTCCATCTGTCTGTCCATCCATCCGTCTGTCCATCCATCCGTCTGTCCATCCATCTGTCTGTCCATCCATTCATCTGTTCGTCCATCCAGATGTCTGTCCATCCATCCCTCTCTCCATCCATCTGTCCATCCATCCATCCATCCATCCATCCATCCATCCATCCATCCATCCAAATTAGTTGGAACAAATAGTTTTACGATGGTGCTGAGTCAGCGTTATCACCTGTGCTCTTTTAGGGGAACTTCTCAAAGTGTTTTCTTGTTTCTGGGTATTGTAGGCTTCAGTTTTTCAGCACTTTGTGTAGTTTTTGTCAGAGTGTTCATTTCACTCTGTGGCAGATGTTTTTAGTCTGATACAGAAATGAAAACAATGGTTTCTCAGTTTACCTCCAGGTAGAAACTGAATTTAAATGATTGACGTCAGGTGAGACAAACTCCAGGTGGAAGCTTTGCTCTGCAGAAAACTAATCCACCATGACCACAGATCTACACCCTAATGGTCCATATCAGAAGTTGTTTATTTTAAAATTAACATTTGCTATTAAAACATGGGCACCCACTGATACAATGGTTAATAAATAAACAACTTACAGACTGCACTGCATATTAGAAATAGTCAGTTTTTAGTTTGTAAAGTTGTTCTTTTACCTGTTTTCCATGTTTGTAACTTTTTATAAATCACAAGCATTCAGTAACTGTTATCCACAAAAATATTTTTTATTCATCAAATCTAAATATGCTGACTTTAGACAGATGTGTTTTTGTTCTTGCTGCCTCTGCAGGCTGATGGTAGGAGGTTCTGTGTGCCCTTCAGGAGGAGGTTTGAGCAACTATTTGTCCTTCTGCATTGTCGAGCCCTGGTGTGGAATGTGTTTGGAGCTAAGCTGGGTCTTAACACCCTTTAAACAGATCTTTGTAAACCCGTACTTGTGTCGTCTAGCAAGAAACGAGCTCGTAAGGAGAAGCTGTAAGGTAACCTACACTCTTCCTTGATTTCCTGCCAGCTTATCTTGGAAATAAACTGTTATGATCCTACATTTAGGAGAATTTGTAAGTTCAAACAGGAAGCTGTGATGATCATGGTGAGGAGGCCGAGGCTCTGCCAGTGTTTCCCATAAAAACTCCTTACTCACTCTGGCTGACCACAGAGACATACCAGTGGTGGTAATGTGTGTGTTTGTGTGTGTGTGTGTGTGTGTGTGTGTGTGTGTATAGTCAGTTCAATGCACTTTAGGTGTTCTCCCCAAAAATCCAACCCCCACTCCAGTCTGGAAATGGACACTGCTGGTGTATTTATAGCTGCAGACCAGAGTCTCTGTGTTTCTGAGCTGCTCTCTGAGCTTCACTGTCCTTTACTCCAGACTGCTGTGAAACGTACCTGAGGGGCTCATCAGGTAGGAAAAAACAAAAAAACAAAATGGACCTTTTGATTCTAAAGGATTTTGTTTGTTAGAGGCAGTATTGTTGTGTACTGTGGCTGCTTTATAGTTTTACTTACTGGAGGAGTTTAATATCTTTATACTTGACTCTAAGCATTTCATCTACCTTTCAGAAAACTCATCTTTCTGGTTTTTTGATAGTTTTTTTAAAAGATCATAAAAATGAAAAACATCCTAGATAACTAATAAAATATTGGAGGGTGGTATGAAGATTTTAAAAACTGTTATCTTCAGTCATTTGTGTCACTTCTCAGCCTCCCTGGGAAACTTTACTCCAAGCTGCTGGAAGCAGGGCTCCAACTGATGATTTAATAAACATGTATTTTAACTGTAAAATAAAGACTGTAAAAATACTGTAGGCTGTTTAGTTTTTATCATTTTTAAACTAAAAGTTTAAAAATATATTACATGGACGGGGCTGTTTTATTTACACACAAAGCATTCTGGGTAAATGATGACGTGGATAGGTCCTCGGTGTGAGCGAGCTATATCCACCCTGAAGGTTAATCTTGGAC
>NW_013953538.1:87878-89966 GCF_001266775.1 Austrofundulus limnaeus
CTTTGCAGATTATTTTTTCTGCACTCCACCTGTTTAATCTGTGCGCGCTTCCTCTGTTTTGACTCCAGCCGGTTAAGTCATCAAAAAGAATTGCACGGTTGGCCGGTAGACTACAGATCTCTATCATAGGACAAATTTATATCGTTTCTACTGTATATTGTTTATATCGCTCATTCCTGGTGTTTGATGTGTTTGTGTTTTGTTGATTTCAGATGAAAACTTCATTCTAAGCTGGACGGCCGGAGACTCACAGAAGAGGAGATGGAGAAGCCGGTTCTGCAGACGCAGCCATCCACCTTGCCCTTTTTTGACACAGCCCACGCCTTCAACCTGCTGAGAGGAATCCATGAACTGCGTGCCGAGAGGAAGTTTTTTGATGTGACTTTGTGTGCCGAAGGTCGAGAGTTTCACTGTCACCGCACGGTGCTGGCTGCTGCCAGCACTTACTTCCGGGCCATGTTTGCGGGAACGTTGAAGGAGAGTGTAATGGACCGGGTGGTCCTACACGAGGTGTCAGCTGAACTTCTCGGTCTTCTGGTGGACTTCTGCTACACGGGGCGGGTCACAGTCACGCAGGATAATGTGGATCTTCTTCTTAAAACAGCAGATTTGTTTCAGTTCCCCTCGGTCAAAGAGGCCTGCTGTGCTTTCCTGGAGCAGCGGCTGGATGTGTCCAACTGCTTGGAGATCCAGGACTTTGCTGAGGCCTACGCATGCAGAGAGCTGGCCACCAGCGCTCGCCGCTTTGTCCTCAAAAACATAATGGAACTAGCGAAAGGAACAGAGTTCCAGAAGTTACCGTGGAAGCGCCTCCTTGAGTTTGTGTCGGACGACGAGCTGTGTGTGGACAAGGAGGAGACGGTGTATCAGATCGCAGTGCGATGGGTGAAGGCTGACCTCCAACGACGGCTGCACTACTGGCCCGAGCTCCTCCAGCAGGTCCGACTCCCGTTCGTCAGGAGGTTCTTCCTGTTGGCTCACGTGGAGAGCGACCCGCTCGTCTACCTGTCCCCCACCTGCCTCCGCATGGTGAACGAAGCCCGCAGCTTCCAGTCCTGTGAATACGACCGCCATGACAGGCCGTGTCACCGCATGCGGCCCCGGCCGTCTACGGGCCTGGCAGAGATCCTGGTGGTGGTCGGAGGCTGCGACCAGGACTGTGACGAGCTGGTCACTGTGGACTGCTACAACCCTCAGACCGGACAGTGGCGCTACCTGGCTGAGTTCCCCGACCACCTTGGAGGAGGTTACAGCATAGCTGCTCTGGGCAACGACATGTATGTCACAGGTAAAGCAGAAGGAGCGCAAAGACGCAATGAGACGCTTGTCTATGTTGATCAGTTTCAGAATCGCCTGTTTCTAAGGGCTGCGCGGTAAATGTGATAGACAGTAGAAACGGTATGAAGTTGGCCTACGGTAGAAATTTATACTCTATCCTATCGTCTTTATGTCATCACAACTGTGTCAACAGGGCTGCGAGTGCAAAGAAAACTGAGCAGAAGGGGTTTGAAATATAATGAAGAAATTATATTGTTTTAAAACACGTATAGAGAGAATACAGTAAATCCTCAAAATTCCTCCCTGCTGCTGTAGAAAAGTTACGTTGTGTCGCGGGATGCAGGATCATTTCCTTCCTCCCGCTGCACGTCACGCAGAGTGAAGCTGTGGTTTTTTCACATCCAAGTTTTCGGAGAAAAACCTTGTTTTTTATGTACTGTTACACACAGAGATGATTAAAAAAAAGACATGGACGTTTGTTTAGTCATAAATCCATCTGGCTAATGTAAGCTAAAGTCAGCTTCTACTCTGATGATGAAGATGATGAAGATGAGAGCGCAGCTAGGGCTGCCACGATTAATCGATTGATTGACGACTAATTGATTATTAAAATAATCGATGACTAATTTAATAATCGATTAATCGTTTCCTTTTTTTTTTTTTGTTCTTTACTTTGTTTTTCTCTCCAAACTGCTTTGACACCTTCCACTGCCACATCTRCCTTTCTGTCCTTGACACACATGCACAGTAGTGGTAACTGGGGTAGGCCGTGGACGTCACAAGACATTATACAGACAGGCTCTGGTATCA
>NW_013953538.1:93603-94997 GCF_001266775.1 Austrofundulus limnaeus
CTTTTTACTCTTTGTATGGTGTCCTTGAGTGTCAGAAAGGCGCCTTTGAAATAAAATGTATTATTATTATTATTATTAAAATCTAACGATGTTTATATAATAGCAGCTGCATTCTGGCACGATAAGCTCTATGTTTTATATAAATTAACGTATGATCTGATTAGTCGACTAATCGAAAAAATAATTGGTGATTAATCGATTATAAAAATAATTGTTTGTGGCAGCCCTAAGCACAGCAGAGCAGCAGCCGATAAGTTCAGCAGGCAGATTTTACATTTATTTGGCTTAATCATAGGGCTGCAACAACGAATCTATAAAATCGATAAAAATTGATTATTAAAAGTGTTGGCAATGAATTTCTTTATCGATTCATTGTGACGCAGGATTTTTTTGTCCCTCGCTGTGTCGCGGAGCCGTTTACGTCACCCGCAGAGCGTTGTCAATGCTGACTGACCTCAATAAAGTTTAGGAAGAAAGAAAAAACTCTACCTGTAAAGATCTGTCCTCTCTGACTCTCGAGTGAAAAGCAGAGACTTTGAACTTTAAAACAGTTTTTAAATCGTGTTGTTTGGCCAAGTAGATCTGAAGATAGGATAAAAAGTATATGACATGTTTCATGTAGAAGAAATACACTTTTTTTTTCAGTCTGTATTTTATACAACTGGCAAAATAAATAGTTAAAATATTTATGATGTGCTTTTGTTTTTTAATTCAGGAGATTATAAAAAAATCTTTCATTTTATGGAAAGACCCTCTTGATTCAAGAGAAAACTCTGTTTGTTTTTTTTAAGAAAATGGCTGCTTATCAATTAATTGTTCGCCAATCTATAAGATAAACCAACTTTAGATTAATTTATTAATCAATAACTTGCATCCCTAATTTATATAGGATTGAAATGAATTCATATCTACACATATTCATGTAATTAAGTGTTTTAATGATTTGGCCGATTAATCAATTAATCGAAAAAATAATTGACAGATTAATCGATTATTAAAATAATCGTTAGTTGCAGCTTCAGTTCACCACATTTCCAGTAATGTGAAATAGTTTTATGATAGGACTATGTGCAGCTTAAGGTCMTGTCACACTGCAACATTTTAGGCAACACTAGGGCTGCCAGAAACTATTATTTTTATAATCGATTAATCACCGATTATTTTTTTCGATTAGTCGACTAATCAGATCATAAGTTAATTGAATATAAAACATACAGCTTATCGTGCCAGAATGCAGCTGCTATTATATAACCATGGTTAGATTTTAGCTATATGCTAACTAAAAATAATTGCTGTGGAAGGTAAGTTCTGCTCTGCAGATATTACACAGGCAAACCTGACCTGTTTAGACGGTTAGCTAATATCAGTAGAGACAATATCACCGTATACAGTGA
>NW_013953538.1:96477-98159 GCF_001266775.1 Austrofundulus limnaeus
ACATACAGCTTATCGTGCCAGAATGCAGCTGCTATTATATAACCATGGTTAGATTTTAGCTATATGCTAACTAAAAATAATTGCTGTGGAAGGTAAGTTCTGCTCTGCAGATATTACACAGGTTTCTTTTTACTACTGTGCATGTGTGTAAAGGACAGAAAGGCAGATGTGGCAGTGGAAGGTGTCAAAGCAGTTTGGAAAGAAAAACAAAGTAAAGAACAAAAAAAAGGAAAACAATTAATCGATTATTAAATTAGTCATCAATTATTTTAATAATCGATTAGTCATCGATTAATCGATTAATCGTGGCAGCCCTAGGCAACACTGAATATTTTATGTCTAATTGACTAATTTTACTTGAAGTACTGGTTATAACTTACATTTTATTTTGATATTGTTGAAAATTTGAGAAATGTTTTTGTGTGTTGAAATGGTTTTGCAATATATAAAAACATTCTTTTGTACTTCTGTTATGTTCATTTGCACTACAGCAAAAATACTGGCTTTGATTATGACTACAATTATCTGCAAAAAAATGCTCTAAAAATCACATCATCTTTGCTTTTTATGATAATTTTCTACTGTGATACTGTATATACCGTTTCTGTGAAGGGATTTAATTTATACCGTGATATGAATTTGAGGTCATACCGCCCAGCCCTACCTGCTTCTCTTCAGACAGTTGAGCGAGGGATAGGTTCTTCTTCTGATTTGTCTTTTGTGTTCAGATTTCTGATGTCACATTTCAATGTTTACAGTGAGATTTGCCGTATTTTCACATCACCTTAGTGGAAAAGCTTCAGAGTTCCAGTTTCCATTTCTGCTTCTTCTTCCTGGTAAGGTTCTGTCAGGAGATTATAGTAAAATACTGATGGGTGAGCAGTGAGCAGACACAGAAGTACAGTCTGCTCTGTCCTTTCTTGTAGACTGCTTCACTATTGAAATGCTTGAAATGCTGCTTCGTTGTTCCAGCTCAGGAACGATTACTCTGGTGGCATTTCACCATCCAATCAAAACATTTGTTTCATGCGTGCTGTATGTGCAACAGGTCAATGGGAGGAGTGTTCAAATGAGGCGCTGTGATGTAAGCGGTCAATAAATTCAGCCTTTAGAGGACGCAGCCCCTGAAGGTGCGTTCACACCGAACGTGATTTCAGCATCAGGTTTACATACAGTCTATGGTGGACGCGCTTCAAGCAGCGTGAGGAAGTTCTGCGGCGCCTCAAGCGCGATTAGAGCAGAACGATTTGAATGATCTGAGCGTTCAACGCGCTGAGGCGCAAATCGTTGAATTTAGAAAATCTGAACTTTTGCAGCTCGACGCGCCACATCAACCAATCAGAGAGACTCCACTGTGTGACGTAGCGACATATTTCCATCATCAACCAATCAGAGAGACTCCACTGTGTGACGTAGCGACATATTTCCCGACGGGACAGTTTACTGAATGATGTCCACTAACCTGAAACAGATGGAGAGGAGCTCTTTAGCTGAAATGAGTGCCTGCAGTCGGTGTCCTGACAGGAGATATCCTCACCAATGCGTGACAGCGACTCATCAGACTGGACTCGGGACAAAAATAGTCCTGAAAGCGAGCTGTGAGCCTCTGCTCTGAATTATCTGGTGAATTAATTATGAATTAATTATCTGATGAACGTGACATGCTCTTGCTCTCTGTAAAT
>NW_013953538.1:98679-100168 GCF_001266775.1 Austrofundulus limnaeus
CCCGAGAGCCTGCAGGAGTCATGGGCGGGGTGTGTGGGGATGGTGGGGGTGCGCTCTGCCATGAGGAAGTTCAGCTTAAAGACACTTTCCAGAGGTGTTTCTGGTACCAAAAGGTGTTTCTGGTCCCCACCTGTTGTTTTGCTCCTCAGCATGGCTTCATAAAAACACTGCAGGATTTCTCAAACATGATGAATGAGTCAGAGCAAGGCTTTGGACATGTTTTTTATGAGAATATAACATTATAACATGATATAAAACTCAAAAAAGTTGATTTTACATCATATTGTCCCTTTAATGTTTCCATAATTGTTGTTGTTCCGTTGGACTTTGATGACATGACCTCATTAAATCTCTGTATAAACTGAGTCATTTAACATTTAAAAAAWTTTTTTTGACTAAATGTAAATTTTTTCTGCTTTAAGGAACGGTCCTTCCTCAGTTTAAACCCACAATTTCATCTAGTTGAAATTTTTCTGCAGGTTTGAACCAAAGTTAATGTTGCATGTTATTAACATGTTGATGGGATTACCCAGAATGCACCTCAGCCCATCAGCTCCTCTCAACACTCTGTAAACTGTTTATGTGTCCTGCAGGTGGTTCTGATGGCTCCCGCCTTTACGACGGCGTGTGGCGCTACAAGTCCAGTGTGAACGAGTGGACCGAGGTGTCGCCCATGCTGAAGGCCCGTGAGTACCACAGCTCCTGCGTGCTGAAGGGTCAGCTGTATGTGGTGGCGTCGGACAGCACCGAACGCTATGATCAAGCTCTGGACTGCTG
Organism: Austrofundulus limnaeus; assembly: GCF_001266775.1. Classification (NCBI taxonomy): domain Eukaryota; kingdom Metazoa; phylum Chordata; class Actinopteri; order Cyprinodontiformes; family Rivulidae; genus Austrofundulus; species Austrofundulus limnaeus. The sequence continues at coordinate 99,457 of NW_013953538.1, forward strand.
GGAGGCCCTGCCAGCCATGCTGCACGCCATGGACAACTGCTCCACCACGGCGTGCAACGGACGCCTGTACGCCATCGGCTCCCTGACCGGCGAGGACACCATGGCTATCCAGAGCTACGACACCGACACAAACCGCTGGACCTTGGTCAACTGTGGACAGCTGCCCCCCTGGTCCTTTACTCCAAAAACTGTGACCCTCAATGGGCTGGTTTACTTTGTCAGGTGAGGAGACCAGTTTTTTTGAGTTTGGAAATAGGTCTTTACTGTACTCCACGTCTCACAGCTCGAACAAAAACACAGAAAAATCTATGTCAAACAATATAAGACTTCAGAGTACAGAGACCGAACATGTTTAGCTTTGTAACGGGTTGGTAGGAGAGAAACAACAGGTGATAACTATTTCTGTCCTGCACTACACTTCTGCCAAGTTGGGGCAGCAGGTCAAGTTATTGACTAATATTTATTTATTCAGCCTTTTTAAAGGGATCCATGATTAGTTGTAACATTAGACTTTATTTAATAAACATATATTTTAACTGCAAAGAAAAGACTGTAAAAATACTGTCGGATGTTTAGTTTTTATTATATTTAAACTAAAAGTTTAAAATATATTGCACAGATGGGGCCATTTTATTTCCACACAAAGCATTCTGGGTAAATGATGACGTGGATAGGTCCTCGGTGCGAGGCTGCTAGCGAGCTATATCCACCC